>NW_013667548.1:167625-169431 GCF_000517525.1 Limulus polyphemus
GAAAGGAAGATCTACTAGATATTAATTAAATTATAAATATATCAATTCATGTGAATATGACTGAAAAAATTGACTGAAAGGTGGTGTCTATTTACTTATGACCACGCTGTGCTTATTATACAAGAAAAAATTAACTAAGACGAGAAGGAACTTGTAGTCTGATATAATTTATATCTCCACAGCTTATTTTTTAGTGTTTTTTCCAATGTAAGTCAAAATAATTGTAATCAGTATGACATGTTTCTTTAACTTAGGTGGCTGACAACGGACTGTATACATTACCAAGAAAACCCAAGTCTTCTCAACTTTCTCTTTATACAGTTGTCTTTGAAAAAGGTTCAGGAAAGAAGAGTTTGGGATTCAGTATTGTTGGGGGTACGGACTCCCCTAAAGGAGCCCTGGGAATTTACGTAAAGACTATTTTCCCATGCAGTCAAGCTGCAGAAACCGATCAGCTTAAAGAAGGCAAGATTTTTGTTGTACAAATTCACAGAAGTATCTATTTCAGGACCCAGGTCTTCATGAGAAGTGAAACAAGCAAAAACATTTTTTATTGTCTGCGTTAATAGACTAATAAATAACCTTTTTTTTCCGCTGCTTTAACATTCATAATTAATTGTAACTTCTTACGCTATTTAAGGGTAAGCTAAGATTGGTGAAGAGGCTGTGCTACTTATATTGTTTTAAGAATGACAAATTTGTTGTGTAAGTCAGGTAAGACACTATAGTATAGATAAGCAAAAACAGTTTATTATTAATAAAGAAATTATATATATATAAAGTTTATTTTGAATTTGACTTTTTGTTTTACGAATAATGTTTGGTCAAACTTATATTCAAATGTTAAAACATATTTCTGGGTATCAACTAAAATATTCTAATCCAAGTATGATTGAAACATTTTTTTACCTTAGGGGATGAAATTCTGATGATAAATGGACAGCCACTACAAGGACTGTCTCATGCTGAGGCAATAGCAGCTTTCAAACGAATTAAGCAAGGTTCTGTCGTTCTACGGGTGGGTAGAAGAACAGGAACAAAAAAGTTGTAAGTATCATTAGCTTATAAACTGTCGACATGAAAACATAATTCGAAAAAAAAGTGAAGGGCACTAGTAGTCCAAGACTGAATGGAATTCATTCTACAGCTTTTATTATTCAGGTTGAAAGCTGTAGATGAAGAGAATAATAATGTGATACTCTGTAAAACAGTAGTAAAAACCTATCATTTAAAGTAAGTAAAACATTTATACAGTCTTTCAATAATGCCTCAAGAAATATTGTATCAAAACTATGCCCTATTTAGAAGTGATATTCTTGTAAAGCATTAAAGAAATAAATCCACGTTTAGCAACTAATAAAACTTTCTAAATGTTGATCATTTGAAATTAAGTTACTTAAGTTACTTAGTTACTATAGATAAAGCTGTTTGCTCTATTAACTGAAAGGTACATGAAATACAAAGATAAATCAGAATATTGCAGCCAACTTTAAGTAAATATTTCGTTAATAAACAAACATATACAAAATAAATAATGAAAACAATTTAGTGTTTTTACATGAATGATACATTTTAAGATGAATTTCATAATAGAGATGACAAATTCAATGGACATATAGCTGACCTGTACATATCACCATCAGATGCAGTATCTATAATATACACCTGGAAAAAAGTTAAGCACCCCCGTGTTTTTTTCAAGTGATTCAGATTCGACGTTCTTGTGACTGATTATAAATTACCATTCAATCTAAACGTGTTTATCAAATGAATTATGCAATATTGGGCACAAGAAACAAGATTATC
>NW_013667548.1:170025-172824 GCF_000517525.1 Limulus polyphemus
CAGTCACAAGAACGTCGAATCTGAATCACTTGAAAAAAACACGGGGGTGCTTAACTTTTTTCCAGGTGTATACTTGCTACAGGATAGAATAATGCCCAAATGAACAAGCAATATTTTTTTTTCACTTTCTGACAGAAAAGTCAGTTTTAAAAAAAATAAGACCAAAAGATTTATGGTGCTTCCATGTGAGATAAAAACGAGAAGCAGACACTAGAGATTAAACAATGTAAATAACAATAAACAAGGAAACAATAGCCTACTGTACTGAGATAACACTGCAATAAGGTGTTACAGAAGCATTGAACTTAGTTTTGTCCAAACATCTATTTCTACTATTTAAAGTAACTACACATACGCTGGAGATGTATTTTAAGTATACACACATAAAAGTCTTTTCAACAAAAATCTTGTGAAAGTAAGATTCATACGTTAAACTAATATTTCTGTTGGAAAGACATGATGAATTAAAATTAATGTAAAGCTCTTTACTAATATGAATGTTTAATGTATGACTGAGATAAAATGATTAAAAATGCTCACTTACATGTTTTTTTTAGAAAACTTCTCAATACTAGGAAAGATAGCCATCACCAGCCAATACCTACTAGTATTCTTTCATATCTTGAATAGATTTTGTACCAAGTTTAATGAAAATATCTCGAACTATAGCTGGAGTTGACTGTGTGTGTGTGTGTGTGTCAGTGGTGTAAGAAGGAGATGCAGAGTGGGGGTGCTTTGCTAGATATGCAAATTTTACAATGAGAGGTTAAAAGTATAAGGAACTGCTAAAAGTAACTCCCATGCTGTCAAAGGCAGCTCAATCTAGGGGAGATATGGGGGCATGCCCCCAGAAAATTGATATAATGATATAATTTAAAGTTACAATATAAGTCAAATAAGTAAAAGTGATGGTGCTACGATGATTCCAGCACCCCTGGTTCTGTTGCCTCATTATTTGGTGAATAGTTGTAAGTACAACTAATTCACCTAATTGTGTGTGAGGCTCATTTATGTTTCAAAAGTAACTATAATTTTTAAATAAAAATAGATAAAGTTAATATAGGTTAGCGGTGGTTTTAACGAGTTATGGTGCTCATTGTAAGTGCTTAACTTCTTCCTGTTAAAGTTGTTACCAAGTAGAAAATTCATTAGGACACTTCATGGAAAGTTTTTAATACTTAAAATAAATAAAATTAAGCTGTTAGTAATACGTAACAAATATTTATTAAAATGTTGTTTAAAATCATTACTTTTTTATTTCAGCTGTCAAGTTTCCAAGTCATGTAGCAATCTCGACACCCTTTAGTATTATAACAAGTGTATGGAAATCCAGCAGATTCAAGAATGAGTTTAGTTTAAAATATAAAAAACACGCAACAGAAAACAACTATAGGAGAAAGAATTGTTTACAGCTGATTTACTGTGTCCTAAACTTACACGAGAAAAATAGAATACTTCTTAGTAACTTTATTTGAAGCTAAAAGAGAAAACAGAGTATGAATATGAGTGATTGGAAAAAATGGGAAAAAAAGACGAATACTCTTTTGTGCTAGTGAAGCATTTTTCATTTAAAGAAAAACAAGATAATATATTTATCTATGATAACACAACTGTAGTATGGGAAAATATTAAATTATACCTACACTCGTGTAAAACATCTTTAAAAAAATAGTAGTCTGTTAAAGTAAATGCAAAAATAAACGCAAAAAAGAATCATTGCTTTTGAAGTTGAATGAAAAAAAGGTGCATCAAAAACTTAAATACAAACAACTGTGTACAAATCTATATAAGAAACAACACGATATGTTCCAAAACTTAGTATAGCATGAATACAGAAATATTAAAAATATATTTAAGTAGTTGTGAATAGTTTCATAAAACATTTGATGAATAGACTATAAAATATAAAACTTGATGACTTGCCCTGTAGTATGAGGAGAGCCCAGAGTGAGCTTCTGTTAGGCACTGGATTATAATGCAAGTTTTAAACGTACGCTCAATGTTAGGTGATTGTAGTTTATAGCTGATTAGATATTCCTAATAGTTTACGTTTCTTTAAGACAACATTTAAATACGAAATAATCATATACCGTTTTAATGACATCGAAGTGCAAATTTAAAAAAAGTTAAGTAAGTCTTCTAGTTTTTTGAACTCGGAAATTACATTATTTGCAGAACTAAACAATTGGCTATTTGTGCCGAGTCCAACACGGGGATCGAACCTGAATATTTAGTGTGATAAGTTACTGTTACGTCTCCGTTTGTTAATTGATTTTTCCGTAACTTCGTTCCGACGAAACTTTAGCGACACAAGTCCTTACTTAATAAAACTGGTTTATTCTTTCTGAATATAACTTTACCGATACACTTATTTTCAACAGTCGCTCTATAACAAACGTTATAACAATACTCTATGACTGCAGTTCAATTACTCACTACCTACACAAACATTATTATTCACGTCACGTTGTGACCATCTTATATATACCAGGCTACCCTATATCTAGTAATCTCCCGACAATTCACGAAGGTACAAGATATTTCCAGAAAGCAGGGGACGTGACACTAGTCACGTGACTCCGCTGACGCAACACTGCCCCCTCCTTAGTATTGTTCGTCCCGAACAATAGCCACATACAATAAACCAATAACAATTATCAATAACTTAATTAAATGTACAGAATTACAATCACAAAATTACAATTCAACAAAGTCTCTTAATTTTACGGGACGTATCTTCTTCCTTACCGGTCTCCATCTTGTTGGCTTCTGCTTCACGTGGGGTTTGTTTGTTTGTTT
>NW_013667548.1:173758-184445 GCF_000517525.1 Limulus polyphemus
CCTCTCGTTTCCAATTTTTTTCCGTTCCGCTTCTGACACCAATTTGTTACGTCTCCGTTTGTTAGTTGATTTTTCCGTAACTTCGTTCCGACGAAACTTTAGCGACACAAGTCCTTACTTAATAAAACTGGTTTATTCTTTCTGAATATAACTTTACCGATACACTTATTTTCAACAGTCGCTCTATAACAAACGTTATAACAATACTCTCTGACTGCAGTTCAATTACTCAATACCTACACACACATTATTATTCACGTCACGTTGTGACCATCTGATATATACCAGACTACCCTATATCTAGTAATCTCCCGACAATTCACGAAGGTGCAAGATATTTCCAGAGAGCAGAGGGCGTGACACTAGTCACGTGACCTCGCTGACGCAACAATACTAAGCTTACGGCTATGCCACTGAGGGACGAAATAAGATTAAAAGTAAAAGACTAATATATAATGTATAACATAGTTGTAAAGAAGATTTGCGCTAGCTATTAAAAGGAAAAAAGCTTCAGTTAATTACTAAAAATCCTACTATCAGTTTCCAAATGCTAGTAATTGCTTACTTAAAGCTCAAATTTGAACTGTGAAATTTCTAAGGTTTTTATTTTTCAATAACCCGTCGCTAGAGTTTTGAGAGTAGAACTGCTAACCTTCAGTATCCAACTGCATTCATTATAACGTATGTTGTTAGTTTTTGTCAAAAAAAAGATTACACAGGTATCTATAAGGTAGCTTATCAAAACTCAAAACAAACTTACATCTGCTTTTTTTAAAGGATATTGTTTAAATCTTTAGCTAGAAGCGTTAACATATTAGTTTGCAGTTTTACTAAAAAAAATTTTTTAGTGTTTTATGACAAAGTTTGCTAATGTATATTGTGTTTATACACGTACTCGCTTATTTAAAAAAAGTGTTTTATTATTATTCTAGAACTTGGAACTCTTCTTGAAATTAGATATGTTATATGAAATAATCTAGATTAATTTTAGATTGTTTCGTCGATGAGTTAAAGGCTTCAATTTTTAGGGCATGAAAATATTAGAACAATATTATCACTCTACGAATTAAAATACAAGTTTCCACTAAATATGAAAAGAGACACATTTAGAAACGTTATCAAGCACAGTTTATGTAAAAATTATTATGTCATGTTAGTTTATTTCAACTTAAAGCGAAATTGATGACATCACTGTACAGTCAAGTAAAACCTGTTGTAACGCTAGTGAACATTCCAAGACAGCACATACAACGTTCTATTATAATATATCAAATCACAGCACTGACGAGTCTTGCTGAGGCATTTGTGTAAATATTTAGGTTTCATAGATATCGTGAAAGAATTAAGAAATCCATTCATTTTATGTCTTAGTTTGAGAATATTTGTTGTGTTGGTGTGGATGAATGTAATATCACCTGTTTCATTACACTGAAATTTCAATTTTATGTAAACAATTTCTTAGTGCAACATTATACGTTTTTTTTATTGTGATCACGAATCATCACGCTATTCATCTGATGGTTTAATACATCTGCTTTAGAAATCTTCACCTTGATTAATCTTTCGAATTTAGCTGGAATTTGATTATGCTGTGATAACTAAACGTATTCGGTCATAATGTGTATGAAATGTCTTGAGCAAAGTTACCAAGAAATTTTACACTCTGAATACTAGTTTTCAAATAACTTTTAAGTTATTGTATTAATTAATTGTTATAAGAAACTTCTCCAACCAATTTAGCCCGTTTTAGAACTGTCTCTAATTTTATCTTTTCTACTTCCGATTTCAAAAGTAAGAAATAAACATTTACTTCATCTGAACTAGTGAAATGGGCATGTGCTTAATTTGTTAATATATTGCTTTTGAATAAATCACTCGTGTTCACATTTGTTCTCCTACGATATCATTACTTATGGCTATGAAATATAACAGTACTAAAGATACATTAACTGTGTTGCAATTCGAAAGATGGCGCTATACCTGCGCTTTTTAATTGACTATTCTCCGCAACAGTATTTGAACTTAATGTTTACAATGATCTTTCCCATTAATACAACTTTAATTGCACAAAAACAACAAAATTGTTTAAAAAACGACCTTCCTAACTATAATTACGTTTATGTATAGTTTTCTAGAAACTAAAAGAAATTGCATATGAGCATGCCCCCCAGTAGAATAGCAGTATGTCTGCGGACTTACAACGCCAGAATCTCATTGTGTTGTTTTTTGCTTAACTTCAAACAAACATATGGGCACTGTGGCATAATTGAAAGAAAAGTTGCCCTTATTTTTTTTTTTCGTGGATGGATAAATATTTGTCCTTTGTTGTGAAACAGTTAAGGTAATCATCAAGACGTGTTGTTTGATTGGAGTTTATTGGCGCAAATCTGCACCAAACAACCAGTATAAAAAAAAAGTAAAATACAACAAAAGCTATAAAAAAAACAGGCTATAAGCTAAACAATGCCCCAACATCAGGTAAAAACTAATTAGAATTAAAAGGGCCAATGACCCGTAAAAACCTAAAAAGCACGATCAATCTGGACAGTGTCACGATCGCCAATGACACTGTCCAACGTTAAAGGTAAACCCTTAGAAAAAACGTCGAAAATAGTGCTGCCTTTCAAAGTCATAACGTCGACACGAAAACAAGACATGGGCAATTGTGACTTGGGTGTCACAAAGGCCACACATTGGTGGATCAGTTACACACAAAAGAAAACAATGAGTTCAAAAAACTGTGGCTAGTGTGAAGCCTAGACAACACACCATCCTCCCTCCGATCCTTGAGGGAAACGACGACCAAAGAACAACATTAAATTTGATTTGGAAAAGCTTGTTATGAATTTGCTCACCTCAAATTGACTGCCATCTATCCCGAAGCTGTGACTTGATCACAGGACCATAGTCCATATATGTGACAGGCATGGATGACAAGTGCTAGAGCAGACGGATTTAGCTGTGGTGTCAGCAAACTTGTTCCCTAGAATACCAACATGGCCAGGTATCCAGAAAAACTGAACAAAAACGGATGGCAGAGAACAATGGGCCAGTTGTTTTTGAGTGTCTAAAAGAACAGGACGAGAACTCACTGTAAGAAATTCCAGGGCCAGTATGGGCTAAGAGAGTCTGTATAAATAGTACAGGAATTGTACTTCTTAGCGTCTATGTGATTCAAAACAAGGGAAATGGCACACAACTCGGCAATGAGCACAAAAACTGTAGAGGAAATTCTGTGAGCAACTACTATGCCATACCAAACCATGGCAGAGCCCACAGAGTCAACTCATTTTGAACCATGCATAAAAATGGAAACAGAAGAATGGTTTAAAAGATGTTCTGCAAAGAGAAGATGGTACTTCCAGTGAGGATTATCCATCTTCCTCAGATGACTCAAAGAAAGGTCACAAATGGGGATGGTAATAAGCCATGGCAGGATGGGCTGATCATTGGAGACCCCTCAATAGCTTGTTGAAATGGACGACATCAACAAATGGGTTTACCTTTACTTTCTCCAAAACTGTTTGCATGCATATTTGCCACCAAGTTAGTGATGTTATTCTTCCTGAAGCAAAGTTCTTGGGCTTATCTTTGATCATAAGCTTACTTTCATTTTTCACATCAAGCAGCAAGTGTACAAGGGCATTGAACATCTTCCATGCCATCTCTTTCACCTCTTATGGAGTAGATTGATGTTCTATGCTCAAGATCTATTGTGCCCTCATTCACTCCAAACTGGACTATGGGCTGCACGGGGTCTTTCTACACTTCTCCAGTCCAGAGTTTGTACACTGAGTCCTATAAACATCCTCTTAACCTACACTGTTTGCAACTTTCTTTGCAGTATGCTACTAAACTTCAATCCTTACCACAGCATCCCACCTGTGGTTGTGTCTTCCTTCCTAAGTGGGCTATGCTCTTTTGGAATAGACGGTCTGCCATTCTTCCTTTTGGTCTTTATATTCAGGTGCAGCTAGCTGCAGTCTGAAGCTGCCTCTCAAAAACCTCATGTTTGACGAATGACATGAGATGTGGGAGTCGTCAAGTAATAGCATTGATTTTCATACTAAAAAGTGTGGCACTCAAGACATAGCCTTTAGGGACTCCAAGTTCCTATGTGAAAGAACGGGAAAGGGTAGAACCCACACGGAATCGCCTGTCTTGTAAAAAGTTATGAATAAAAATGGGTAGCTGGTCACGCCACCTGCAAAATGCATATCTCCACGCAGTGTTACAAGCCTTCTCAAGATAAAACAAAAAGACAGAAACAAAATGTTCTCTGTTGAGGAAGGCTTCCCTGATCGAGGTTTCAAGTCGAATCAGGTGGTCCAGCTAGTCAATGCAATTGAACAATAATTAGAAGGAATCTTGGGATCCTTCCCAGACTTAGAAAAGGGTAGAACAATAGCCTTGTGCTAAGCATCAGGGAAAACGTTCTCCTGCCATGTCTGGTTAAAGACAACCAAACAAGACAAGCATTAACCATCCTCTCTAGGACCTTACAAAGACAACTAGTCAAAGCAATGGGACGATAATTAGAAGGAATCTTGGGATCCTTCCCAGATTTAGAGAAAGGGAGGACAATAGCCTGGCTCCAAGCATCTGGAAAAATATGCTCCTGCCAGATCCAGTTAAAAATAACCAGAAGAGAGGCAGGAGAGAGAAGGCACAGCATCTCATAGTGAACATCATCAGGATAGACTGATGTACTGCCAGACCAATGAAGAGCAAGCTTGAGTTCCACCAACGTAAAGAGACGATTATTATCATAGAGATAATCGGCCCAAAAGAAAAGAGGTGATTGCTCTGCTCGAGACTTATTGGCCAAGAAAGTAGGCAAGAAACAGAAGTGCTGGAAAGATGAGAAAAGCTCTCGCCGAGAGTGTCAGCGATGCTCTATACATCAGAAACTTCCCTGCCATTGGAGAGCAAGATCGAAAGGGGTTAGAAGCATACCTACCATTGATATTCCGAATCTTGTCCTATATGAATTTGGAACTGGTGGTAGAGGAGATGCAGTTGGAAAGAGTGGGATACTTACAAGAGGTATTTCAGGCCCATTTCTGAGCCTTCTGTGCGTGATGGCAGGCTGGAGACCACCATGGATGAGGATACCATGGGAATTTGTCGAGGTTTTGGGAATAGAGCAAACAGATGCTTGAATGATGCAATCAGGTACTGCCTCCACACAGTCGATAATAGATGCCAGACAAATGACAGCAGGATCGAGTTCTGAGAAAGAGGTGAAAGATGGCCAATCTGCCTAGTCCAACTTCCACCATGGCACTCGAGTTGGGTGGCATCGACCATGGCCATTCTTCCTCAAAATGATGGGAAAATGATCACTGTCAATCCTCCAAGAAAAAAGTAAAGGGGAACACATGGATATATTAACAGCAGTAAAAGACTGACTAGGTGCATGAAAATAGGTAAAGGCACCAGTATTGAAGAGAGACAGGTTATGATTCTAAAGCATACACTCCACAGAATGTCCCCTGCCATCAATATCAGAACCACCTCAAAGGGGATTGTGTCCATTAAAGTCTCTCAAGATGAAAACGAAACAGCAACTGTTCGATAAGAGCATCAATATCAGATTCATAATAAGGCTCTCTAGGAGACAGGCAGAGGAAACCAACAGTGATGGTATGACCCAAGGAAACACGGATGGCTACAGCCTCCAAAGGCGTATGGAGTGGTACAGACAAGGTGGACACGTGCTGGTCGACCAGCATTGCCACCTCTCCATGTGATCTATGGGAGTTAGTTAAACAAATACTAAAGAGAAAATAGCAGTTACAGGAGGAGAGACAGAAACGAGAGGAAGAAAGACTAAAAGAAGAAAAGGAAAGAGAAAGACTGGAAAAAGAAGTAAAGGAAAGAAAGGAGAAACTAGAAATATATATATATATATATATAGAGAGAGAGAGAATAAGAGTACAAATGGGGAAAGACAGCAGAATAGATACCAGAAATAGAGAGAATAATATTACAAATTGAGAAAGAAGAAAACGAAAAGGAGAGAGAGTAGAGATTGGAAATAGAGAAAACAAGAGTACATACTGAGATCATCAAACTCACCCAACAGAAAGAAGAAAGAACCTAAGAATGACAATGGGATAAGGACCAGTCGACCCAAGCTGCCCAAATTTGATGAACATAAAGATGACATGGATGCTTTCCTGGAAAGATATGAAAGATTCGCCCAAAGTCAGAACTGGGACAAAGGTGACTGGGCAGTTTGTTTCAGCCTACAAGTATATGCAGGCATGACACCAGAAGATACCATTGACTATGACAAGTTAAAATGTGGCTTTGCTGAAATGCTATAAAGTTGCCGAGGAAGGTTTTTGCCAGAAATCCAGAGTTGTCATACCTGACACTGGAGAAACTGTATTTCAGCTTGTGGCACGTCTATGGCGATACTTCACAAGGTGGACTGACATGGCCAAGTGTGAAAACAATTTTGAAGGACTGACAGATCTACTAATATATGAACAGTTCATGATCACGTGCTCCACTGACATGCCACTGTTCCCAAAGTAAAGACCACCAAACAATGTGGACGAGATAATCAAGCTAGCAGAACAGTATATGAAAACCCATGGAGGGATTATAACTTGCAAGTCCAAGTATAACTAGTTAAAGTTGAAAACAGGGGTGGCTGACCAGAAACAGGATACCACCAAAGGTAACAGAAACTCAATAAATAAAAGGGACACGAGATGCTATATTTGTTATGAAATGGGACACATTACAAATGAGTGTAAGTCTGTCACCAACAAGCAACAGCAGAAATTTCAACATAAATCAGCTGGAGCTGGCAAGAAACAAGAATAGTGCTATCACCAGGGATATTGCTGCTAGAAGAAACAGAATAGACAACCTATCAAATTCACCACAAAAAGGAAGTGCTTTTTCCATGATTAAACAGTGCACGACTGATGGTCAGCTCAAATTAGCAAACAGGTCAACAGTGCCAGTGGTGATTGGAGCATGTGAGAAACATTGAGAGGTGCCAACGAATCACAACATGTCAATAAAGTGAAGGCTATGTTGGGGACAAGCAAGTGAAAGTCCTACGAGACACTGTGTGCAGTAGTGCATCAGTGAGATCCAGTCTAGTATCTGATGACTGATTACAGGCAGGATACATCATTGTGTTCTGATTGATGGAACAGTGCGAAAGTTTTCCATAGAAAGAATACAGGTGGAAACTCCATACTGTGTGGGAGGCCTTGAGGCCATGTGTATGAAGGCACCCATCTATGACTTGGTGATTGGAAAAATACCCAGCAGTAGAAGCTTGGAAGAACCAGGCAGAAAGAAGACTGATGAAGTATCTGCAATCACCACTAGAGTTCAAGAAAAGAAAAGCAAGCAAAACCTCAAGCCCCTGCAAGTTTAAAAAAGTTACATCCCGAATGTAGGTTTATTGGAACTGAGGGAAGCACAGAAGAAAGTCCCTCCACTGTGAAAGCATTGAGACAGGGCCCAGGAGAAAGTCGAGCACAAGAGAAATGGGAAATGGACTTACAGATTAGAAGGCTGTAAGGGAGTGCTGTACAGGTTCTATCAAGGCAGTTATACTAGAGATGTTAAACAGGTCATAGTACCAACAGAATATAAGGCTCAAGCGATGAAGCTGGCTCATGAGTCGATTTTGGGAAGACACCTAGGGGAAAAGAAAATGGCAGACAGAATTATCAGGAACTTCCATTGGTCAGGGATAACTGTAGATGTGATCAGATTCTGCAGGCCATGTGACATCTGCCAAAGGACAATAGCTAGAGGAAAGTTAGCCAAGGTGTCACTGGATGAAATGCCTCTTATAGAATACCCATTCAGCAGAGTAGCTATTTCTGATAAGGGCAACCAGTAAGTACTGACTATAGTCCACTGTGTGATATGTTAACTAGAAGCCAGAGCACTACCAAAGATAGAAATAGCAATAGTAGCAGAAGCCCTGGAAGTGTCCTGAAGAGTAGGCTTTCCACAAGAAGATCTGAGTGATAGAGGGGCCCAGTTTACTTCATAAATGATGCAAAAGGTATGCAGACACATCAGCACTAGGCCACTCTTTACCACACAGTATAATCCAAGATGCAATGGACTTGTGAGAGAGTCAATGGAGTCTTAAAGAGAATGATGAAGAAGATGTACATGAGAGACCATATGACTGTGACAGGTACTTATAAGCAGTATCATTTGCTTACTGAGAAGTCCCACGAGCAAGTACAGATTTTTCACCCTTTGAGATGCTATATGGAAGAACAGTATGAGGTCTGATGCACGATTGAAAGAGTTTTGGACAGGAGAAGAAGAGTCAGAAGTGAGAAACACATACAAGTATGTGTTAAACCTCAGAAACCAACTGAGGGAGACCTTATATGCATCTTAAGGCAGTCATAACTAGAAAGCCATGGATAAATGTTTCAGAGTTGGACAGAATATCTTGGATATGCTACCCACAGACAACAACAAATTCACCCTGCAGTAGAAAGGGCCTTTTGAAGTGCAGGAATGGTAAACAGAATGTACTATAAATGGACGGGAAGACCAAGATCTACCATACCAACCTGTTGAAGAAGAACTTCAAGAGGAAAGAAGACCTAACAGGTGCAGCTATTGAGACACAGATGGACATGGCAGGTGTAGATGTCATAGATGCAGAACCAGAAGACAGTGAATTTGTCATAGAAGATGAAGATCTACTGGGTGGAGATGAAACATACAAAGACATCAACATCAGTGAAGAACTGACTGGCAAGCAGAAGAAAGAGCTACAAGATCTACTGTGCCAATATGCAGATGACTTCACAGATAGACCGGGCAAAGCAGACCATGTGCAACACAAGATTAAGACCACGAACTATGAGATGAGATGAGAGACCTGAGCAATGTTAGAAGCTGGAATCATTGAGCCTTCAAATTCAGCCTACTGTTCACCAGTAGTAATTGTGAGGAAGAGGGATGGCTCAAACTGCTTCTGCATAGACTTCTGGAAGCTTAACCTCGTGACGAAGTTGGATTCTGAACCTATGGGCAACCCAGAAGTTATCATGGCAAAACTAGACAGGGCAAAGTCCTTTTGAAAGATCGGCCTCAGTAAAGTGTATTGGCCATTCCCAATGAAGACAAGATCTAAAGAGAAGACGGCCTTTATGACAACAGATGGATATTCCTAGTTAAAGAGAATGACATTTTGGATATTCAACTCACCAGCAACATTCTACTGCATGATGAGGAAGATGTTGCACAAAACCACCAACATTACGCATTATGTGGATGACATTTTGACCCACACAGCCTAACCAGATGGGAAGACCAGCTGAAGAAACTTAGAGAGCTGTTCAGACAAGTGAGGACAGCATGTCTGACCTTCAAACCATCTACATGCTACATTGGCTATTCTGTGCTGGACTTTGTTGGACATAAGGTGAGCGACCAACAGATTGCCATGGAAGAAGAGAAGCTAGCCTGCATACAAGATGCACCAGCTCCAACAACCAAACAGCAAGTCAGATCCTTTCTGCAATTAGCAGAATACTACAGGAAGTTCATCCCAAACTACGCTGAAGTTGCTGCACCACTGACTGACCTGACCAAGAAAGGCCAATTCAACAAGGTAAGCTAAAGAACATGTTGGAAAGTTTAACAATCCTTAGAATGCCAGCCTTCAACAACACATTCATTATGCAGTTCAATGCTTCAAACATTGGAATTGGAAGAGAACTTCTAGAAGAACATGAAGATGGACTGTTTTCAGTAATGTACATTAATAAAAAGCTGTCGAGTAGTGAGAAGAACTAATCGTGATCAAACAAGAGTGTCTGGCCATGAAGAAGTTCCAAAACAACCTCCGTGGGATGGAGTTCATCATCCAGAGAAACCATCAATCCCTTGCACACATACATCCACAGGTGTAAAATCGACAATGCAAAGATCATGAGGTGGGTGTTGTATCTCCAGAACTACCAGTTCCAGATTGAAGCCATCAAGGAGACAGCAAATGTTGGTGCAGACTGTATGAGTAAACTTTGTGCATGAACTGAGTACAATCTTTGTATATAGTATGAACATATTGTAAATATTTTTCTTGAAGAGAACTTATTGTTGGATATACAAGACTGTTCAGTTTAGGAGTCACTATTTGGTTTATTTAGTGAGTTAATATTCAATGATTGTTTAGATTTCATTACAAGTGTTGGATTGTTGGTTGTATGATGTTTTATAGGGCAAAGCAACGAGGCTATCTACGCCAAACAAATGGTAAAAACAGTGAAAGTAAATTAGAGTAAAATGTAAAAATACAGCAAGTTAAAACTAAAATGTGTCCAAAATTTGGATAAAAGATTTATATACAAATAAAAAGATTAATAGTGCGTAAAAAAATAAAAATACAAGCTCGTCGGACAGTGTCACCATCGCCACTAACACTGTCCAACGTCAGGGGTAAACTCTTACAAATTACATGTCTAAAATCGTACTGCCGCTCACGGTCGTAACGACGGCACGACAGTAAAATGTGGGATATTGTGACTTGAGTGTCACAATGGCTACACATTGGTGGTCATGGTGGAATGGGCTGATCATTGGGGACAGCCATGTCATCCAATGCCAGACCCAATTCAGCCAGTTGTGCCTGGATGGGAAGGCCAAAGGGAGGAATTGCAGAGCATCTGTT
>NW_013667548.1:184876-186955 GCF_000517525.1 Limulus polyphemus
ATCTGTTCTCAAAGAGCATGGCCCACTGAGGAAGAAACACAATCCCAGGTGGGATGCCGTGGTAAGGATCAAAGCTTGGTAGCATAGTGCGAAGAAAGTTGCAAATGATGAAGGTGAAGAGGAGGTTTGTGGAACTCAGTGTACAAACTCTGGACTGGAGAAGTGTGAAAAACCCTGGTGTAGAGCCGAAGCCCCAGATGGTGAATGGGTCCAGCATCTTCAAGGCCAAGGTCCTGGCAGAACCATTGACCAAAGACCCATAGTTCAGTTTAGATCAAATCAGGGCACGATAGATCCTGAGCATAGAACATCGATCTGCTCCACAAGAGCTGGAAGAGAGGACACAGAGGATTTTCAGAGCCCTTGCACACTTGACACGTAGCTGCTTGATGTGTGGAATGAAGCTAAGTTTATGGTCAAAGATAATCCCCAAGAACCTTGCCTCAGGGACCACACAAATAACTATATCGCCGAGACGGAGCTCGGGATCTGGATGGAGACCCCGTTGGCGGCAAAAATGCATGCAAACGGTTTTGGAAAAAGAAAATTTAAAACCATTTGCAGTGGTCCATGTCAACAAACGATTGAGGGCAGTCTGAAGCTGCCGCTCAATAAACCTCATGTTCGACGATTGACACGAGATGTGGAAGTCATCGACATAGAGCCCATTTGCAACAGTCAGAGGAAGATTTGTAGTGATGACATTAATTTTAACACTAAAAAGTGTGACACTCAAGACACAGCCCTGAGGGACTCCAAGTTCCTGTGGGAAGGAACGGGAAAGAGTGGAACCCACACGGACTTGGAATTGCCTGTTCAGTAAAAAATTGCGAATAAAAGAATAAAAATGGGTAAATGGCCACGTAACCCATATTAGTTGAGGTCCTGCAAAATTTTATACCTCCATGTAGTGTCATAAGTCTTCTCGAGATCGAAGAACACAGAAACAAGGTGTTCTCTCTTGAGAAAGGCTTCTGTTATCGACGTTTCAAGTCGAATCAGATGGTCCATGGTGGAGCGCTGTAGACAGAACCCACACCAGGTGGGCGAGAGGAGCATGTTTGATTCCAGGAACCAAACAAGACAAGCATTAACCATCCTCTCTAGGACCTTACAAAGACAACTAGTCAAAGCAATGGGACGATAATTAGAAGGAATCTTGGGATCTTCCCAGATTTAGAGAAAGGGAGGACAATAGCCTGGCTCCAAGCATCTGGAAAAATATGCTCCTGCCAGATCCAGTTAAAAATAACCAGAAGAGAAGCAGGAGAGAGATGCCACAACATCTCATAATGAGCATCATCAGGTCTGACCAATGTACTACCAGACCGATGAAGAGCAAGTTTGAGTTCCACCACTGTAAAGGGTCGATTATAATCATAGAGACAATCGGCCCGAAAGGAAAGAAGCGATCGTTCTGCCCGAGACTTTATGGCCAAGAAGGCAGGGGAAGAAACAGAAGTGCTAGAAGCACAAGAAAAGCTCTGCCCAAGAGCATCAGCAATGTTTTGGACATCAGCAACTTCCTGGCCACTGGAGAGCAAGATGGAAAGGGAATGGGAAGCATACCTCCCAGTGACTTTCCGAATCTTGTCCCATACAGTTTTGGAACGGGTGGTAGAAGGATGCTAGTAGTGAACTTAATCCAAGACTCCTTTTGGCTTTGACATCGAACCTGCCGAGCATGGGCACGGGCCCATTGATAAACAACGAGGTTAGAAAGAGAGGGATACCGTCGGAAGGTATCCAGGCCCATTTTTGAGCCTTCCGTGCCTCCTGGCAGGCAGGACTCCACCATGGATGAGGGTACCGTGGAAAACGTGTCGAGCTCTTAGGAATAGAATGAACAGCCGCCTGGACAATACAGTCAGTCACTGCCACCACACAATCGTCTATTGTTGGCAGACAGACAAAGACAGGACCAAGTTCAGAGAGAGAGAGAGGTGAAAGATGGCCAGTTAGCCTGGTCCAGCTTCCACCGTGGTGGTACTCGGGTCGGGTGGCATCGACCATGGCCAACCTCTCTCAGTATGATAGGAAAATGATCACTGCCCCGTGGATCACTGTCGACCATCCAAG
>NW_013667548.1:187946-189901 GCF_000517525.1 Limulus polyphemus
TGAAAGATCAATAATAAAAGGAAGATGATTCAGCTCCCACTGACCCCAGGCCACCCATCTACATGAACTCAAGGCCAAAGTGGTGTGTTGCAGTGCCCCAGACACCACTCAAACACCAGGATCCCCCTTCTCCTTGTCACGAGTCGCCATGCACGGTAAATACATGGGTGGATGTTCAGATCCCGGAAAAGGTAAACTGAAAATACAGAACCTTCCTTTGGAGGTCCCCTCATCACGTACAGGAATCCTCTTGGAGGGGAACTAATGATCAAAATGCCACACAGAGAAAACTTGCCCTCCTTTTTATCAAAACATAGTTCATTGGCAGCAGTAACATTTAAAATATTATATGCACATGCCTGAAAAAGAACGCTGAAACATTCTCAGTAATTTCGAATAAATAAATTTTCAGCTCATAGGAAAAGTGAACTTTCTTCTTTATCTTAAACAAAAAGCGCTCATGAAGAAGTTAGAAACAGATCCTAACAAACTGTATAGTAGTTGAAATATTTATCACAAACGAACATTATGAATATACGTGCTCATTTGGGCTGTGTGACTTTCTGTCGAAAGAACGTTAACCGATGTTTTGACGAAATTCCTCCAATTTCAAAGTTATTTAAGTTCCTGTTTTCACCAACATGTATTGTTTTAACCTACTTTTCTTTGAGTTGCATATTTTAATAGCTTTGCTGCTATTGAATTTACCATTGATTTTAGGTTATGATTAATTATGCTTAAGATAATTTTAGTATCTATACTTTGTGGCAAGATGAAGTAATGCTTTAATTCGGTGTTAGCATTGTTAATAACAGTCTGCAATTTTTAAGCAAGAATGCCACATATTTTACAGTTTATTGTCCTCCAAAAAATTGTTATATTTTTGTACGTAATAATTGTAAAATATGAAAAGTTAACTTTTTCCTTACACAAAGACAGAGGTTTCATGTTTTGCTGCGTTTAAGAATATGTAGGATCTGATACTAAACTGTTATTTACCAGAACAAAGAGCATACGGCAAGAATTGTTTGTTTTTTGAATTTCGCGCAAAGCTACACGAGGGCTATCTGCGCTAGCCGTCCCTAATTTAGCAGTGTAAGACTAGAGGGAAGGCAGCTAGTCATCACCACCACCCACCAACTCTTGGGCTACTCTTTTACCAACGAATAGTGAGATTGACCGTCACATTATAACGCCCCCATGGCTGAAAGGGCGAGCATGTTTGGTGGGACGGAGATTCGAACCCGCGACCCTCAGATTGCGAGTCGAGTGCCCTAACCACCTGGCCATGCCGGGCCCACGGCAAGAAAGGTGGAAAATAGTTTTAATACTGCATATCAAATATTGACCTTGCACAACTTTAATAGAGTGGGTAGCACTAAATATGAAGTACGATTAGCGATTTGAGGAAGTCCTGGGTTTACTGATCTGAACTCTGGCCTGAGCGATTAAATCTCAGCTGACTGAGCTTATTATATATACATATATATCATTTTCGTTTACTTTTTAGCCCTAAAACAGTTAAAAACCGTGTAAAAGAATTCGTATAAAACATGCTTCCACATTAGGTTTTATCTTTTTTATTGCGTAACATATTTAAAACAATCATAGTGAAAATACCGTCGAACAATGAGCCCACGCCATTATTTGTTGTAGTTACCCAGTCAGTTGGTAATATGCGCCTCCCTTCCTCTTGAGTAGTGATTGATAAACTTCTTACTGAAACATTATTTCTCTAAAATAACTCCAGTTCTGTAATCAGATAACAACTGAAAACGTTTCAACATGGGAGAGATGATAAAGACAATTTCGTATTTCATCTGCTTATCTGACTTAACTTTTTTCTTCTTAATTATTCACGTTACTCTGATGAAGCACAGTTATAAGCTTTTGCTGTTAGAATCGTTACTATGTTTGTTTGTTTTGAATTTCGCGCAAAGCTACACGAGGGCTAT
>NW_013667548.1:190793-202863 GCF_000517525.1 Limulus polyphemus
GGTGTGACGGGGATTCGAACCCGCGACCCTCAGATTGCGAGTCGAGCCCTTAACCATCTATCTGGCCATGCCGGGGCCAGAATCGTTACTATAGTCATCATCAACTCAAAACGAAATTTATTTTCTCTCTAAAATTTTGTTTTCTGTGTGTTAACATACATATTGTTTTATTGAGATTATTTCAATGCTAAGACTACTTAAACTGTTCTGTAAAGCCTCAAATTTTGTTGTTTTTTATGTTCTCCTAAACCCCACCTTATGTTTGTTTGTAATTAAGCACAAAGCTACACAATGGGCTGTCTGTACTCTGCCCGCCACGGGTATCGAAACCCGGATTCTAGCGTTGTAAGTTCGCAGCCATGCTACTGTGCCACTGGGGAGCCCCACCTCATGCAGACAAAGGGCTAAAAGACCAAGTAAGAGACCACTATATTTTAGACATAGCCGCCCTTAATTTTCGACTTCAGACCAGACAGAAAGAAAGAAGCCGACTGCTCTTGGCCGAATAGTGGGATTAAGTATAACTTTATAACACAACCACAGCTGAAAGTGCGAAATTAACAAAAAAAAAACATCTATTATTTCAAATTATTATTTTTGAAATATTATAAATGTCACCATGTAACTAAAGATTAAACATTTTTGATACAAAACACAACCACGTACAAGTTCATAAAAATAAACTTTTTTGATGTATTAATTACATGAGGACGAAAATCTTTATTTGATAATATATCCTGAATAATAAATGAAACTACTAAAAATCATAAGTGTAAAATTTATACAAGTAACTTGTTTTTAACTGGTTGACTTGGTAGAGTTTTATGTGTGCATGTGTGGAAACAGTGATACTGAGCCTGATTTAACATACAAAAAAGCTATATGACAGGATAAAGGAACACCTACGTAGTGCACGTCATATTTCTCTAAAATAAGAGAATGAGAAATTAAGGAGTTCTACAATAGTGCAGCCAACTTTAATGGATATGCAAGTCATGCAGAGGTAGAAAGTCAGAGGGTAATTAACTCAGTTGTTGAAGCACTTTCCAAAGCTGGTTTGATTTACATGCAGTTGATGGACCTTTAGGAGCGTTTGTAAAGAAACGTTGTCCAGCAACTAAAACAATGCAAAGTATGCTACTTTGCAAGGAAAGTACTTATCCAAAGTCTTTCACAAATTTGAGACAGGAAAAAGAGAGCAATTAAAAGATAAATAAGTATGTCTGATTTTTGGTATGTCCTCAGATGTACATGGAAAGCCCACAGTCAATACACTGATGTTATATAACAACACTGTAATATGGGATCATGAAATTGCGTTAGTAGATGTTTCTAATGTTGCTTTCTCAAACAGTGTCAACATTGCTTTGGTGCTTGCGAAATCATTACAGCAAGAAGTGGTAATGATATTATTGTCATTGTCTTCGATTCTGCACACTACACGCAAAAGATGGTGAATGACCTACGTGTTGGTGAAAGTGTCAGTAAACACCTGCATGTGAAAGATATGGCATGCTTAATTTTTCTGTTGACACTGTATTTAGCTGCTCTACAATACTAGATGCTAGGTAAGTGGATACCAAATTTGATGCTTTGTTTAAATATGCCTACAAATTAGAACAACTGCACAATGAAGAGTGTGCTATACTTGGAATTGAAAATGTAATGAAATCCCCCAACTATTGTTCCTACTAGATGGTTCAATTTCTTTAAGAGTCTGGGTTTTACATACAAGAGGGCTGGACTGATGGCTTTATTGAAGAAGGAGGATGCCATGATTGGTTGTTTGGAGCTTATTGCCACAAAGATACGGGGTATCTGCGTAAACCGGTAAAAATGTAATAAAGTAAAATACTAACAAAAAACAAGCTAAAACCAAACAATGCCCCAAAACAGGTAGAAATCTTAAATAGAATAAAAAAGACCGATGGCCCACATAAAGTTAAAAACAATCAACTTGAACAGGGTCACCATCGCCAATGACACCGTCCAATGTCGGGGTGAACCCTATATAATACATGTCTAAAATGGTGTAACAGTGGAACGACAGTAAAACGAGAGCTATTGTGACGTGAGAGTCACAAAGGCCACACATTGTTGGATCAGACCCAGATAAAAGAAAGCAATGAATTAAAAAAATGTGATCAATGTATAGGCTAGCCAAGACAACTTCCTCTTTATGATCCTTATAAAGACAAGACGGTCAAAGAGCAACAAAAGGTTTGATCTTGTTATGACATTCCTCACTCCAAATCGACTGCCAACAGTCACGAATCTGAACTTTGAACACAGGCCTATTGTCGACAGCTGTGACAACACCAGAGCAGATGGACTTAGTTACAGTGTCAGCAAGCTCGTTCCCACGAATAACGACATGGCCAGGTATCGAGAAAAACTGGATAGAAATGAAAGATAGAGAAAAATGGGCCACTCGTTTTTGAATATTGACGAGAACAGGGTGAGAACTGACGTGAAGCAATTCCAGGGCCAGTAGACAGCTAAGAGAGTCGGTGTAAATAGTACAGTCAGTGTACTGATTAGTTTTTTATGTGGTCCTGGCAAGAAAAATGGCATACAACTCGGCAGTGAACACAGATACTGTAGAGGGGATTCTGTGAGCAATTACCAAGCCACAACAAATCATGGCAGAGCCCACAGAGTCACCTGACTTTGAAATATCCTTGAAAATTGGAAAACAAGAATGGTTTGATAAAGAGTAAAGATGGTACTTCCAATCAGGAGTATTCACCTTCCTCAGATGACTCAAAGGTCACAGGTAGGGATGGTAATGTGTCATAGTGGGATGGGCCGATCATAAGACTCAGCAATGGCATCTAAGAACAGACCTAATTCACTCAGTTGTTTCTGGATACAAAGGCCAAAGGGAGGAATGACAGATTGTCCATTCTAGAAAAGCATAGCCCACCAAGGAAGGAAACAACCCCAGATAAGATGCAGTGGTAAGGATACAAGTTCGGCAGCATATTGCAAAGAAAGTTTCAAATGGCAGAGGTGAAGAAGAGGTTTGTGGGGCTTAGCAAACAGACTCTGGACTGGTGAAGTGCATAAAGTCCACATTCAGAGCCAAAGCCACAAATGGTGGACAGCATCCAGCATCTTCAAGGCAGAGGGACTGGCAGAGCCATAGTCCAGCTCGGAATGTATGAGGGCATGATTGATCTTCAACATAGAACACTGATCCACTCCCCAAGAGGTGAAAAAGAGGACACAGAGGATGTTCGGTGCCCTTGTACACTTCACACGTAGCTTCCTGACGTGAGAAAAGAAAGTAAGCTTATGGTCAAAGACAAGCTCCAAGAATTTTGGCTCAGGAACCACGGGAAGAACAACATCACCGAGACGGAGTTCGAGATTGGGATGTAAACCCCATTGGTGGCAAAAGTGTATGCAAAAGATTTTGACGAGGAGAATGTGAAACCATTTGTTATGGTTCAACATAAAAGACAATTGAGAGTAGTATGAAGTTGCTGTTCAATAAACCTCATGCTCAACAACTGAGAAGAAATATAGAAGTCGTCGACATACAGGCCATTTGCAACAGTAGGAGGAAGTTGTTTAGTGATAAGATTGATTTTGATAATGAAAAGCATGACACTCACGACACTTCAAGTTCCTGTGTGAAAGAACGGGTGAGGGTTGAACCCACACAGACACAGGAACTCTTGTCGAGTAAACTATTATGAATAAAAATGGGTAAATGGTCAGGCAAACTAAAGGAGTGGAGATCCCACAAAATGCCATACCTCCACATAGTATCAAAAGCCTTCTCAAGATCAAATAAAATGGACACAAGATGTTCTCTCTTGAGGAAGGCTTCCCTGATCGAGGTTTCTAGTCGAATCAGGTGATCCATGGTGGAGCACTGGTGATGAAACCTACATTGGGTTGTTTGATTCAAGGAAACATATCATTATACAGACAGCTAATCAAAACAATAGGGCAATAATTAGAGGAATCTTGGGATCCTTCCTAGGCTTAGAAAAAGCTAGAACAATATCCTTGTGCCAAGCATCTGGAAAAACGTTTTCCTGTCAGATCCAGTTAAAACAACCAGAAGAGAAGCAGGAGAGAGATGATGCAGCATATCATAGTGAATGTGATCGGGCCAGACTGATGTACTGCCAGACTGATGAAGAGCAAGCTTAAGTTCCACCAGTGTAAAAGGGCGATTATAGTCATAGAGACAATCAGCCCAAAAGGAAAGATGTGATCACTCTGCCTGAGCAATGCCACACTTCCATGAACTCATCCATCACACAACCTGTCATTCCAGTGTAAAGGAAACTGCTGAAAGGTGACAATGTCAGTAGGTCTCAGGAATGTTTCGTGTAAGGAGAGATATACAAGATGATAGGAATCGATCAAGATCTTCATGCCATCCAAATTAAAATGAAAACCTCGACAGTTTCATTGTATCAAAATGGCCATTTTTATTTAGGTGGAGGATACTGGGCAAAGAACTCTTCTGCTTGCGATCACGACGTTTTTCTTTAGTACAGGGAGGTCTTTAGTACATGGATCCTGCCCTGGGTCGAATGGACAGATCTCTGTCGGAAGAAGGAGACTCTAGTGACTGAAGGCGTGACCAAATAATGGTCCTACACCCGGGGCAGAAGGAGATAGATTTTAGCAATCACTAGAAGCGATGGTGGGGACAGAGATAGGAGTAGACATGGACCTGTCAATTCTTGTATCCACAGACAGCAAAAGACTTCACAAGGTGTGAGAAAGACTTTAAAGGAGGCATGGATAGATCTGCCTGCACTCCGACTGTAGCATGTCTGAGATGGAGTAGGGGCAATAACTTCTGAGCCTCGGGGTAAGAAATGTTAACAGTACATTTGACCTTTTATTCCTCCACCAACTTAGGGCAAGATCAAGAGTAAGAGGAGTGGGAACCACCACGTCTGACGCAATGAGGGTCCAATTAACACTCGTGGCATTATGGTCTTTACCACCACAAAGAGCACATGTCAACGAATCTGACAAAATGCCTTAGAATGTAAGAACTGCTAACACTGGAAACACCTGAGAGGGTTAGGAATATACAGCCATACCTTGCAATTCAGATAATCTGCCTTGACATTGGCAGGTGGACATGGCGATGTAAACATCAATACAAGAACATTGGTTGACATCATAATTCCTTCTTTACAAGTGGAGATTCGTCACACAGCAGAAACTCATTGGCTGGAGAGACCAGCGAGGATCTCCTGGTCTTTAAATCCGTCTGAGCAGTCACTCCTCGGGATTAATTCAAAGTATCATGGGGAGTAACTTCAATAGATATATTTCCAATGGCCTTTGAACTTAGAAGGAGTTTGCTGTGTTTTGGTGTAGATGTTTTATCAAGATGTCCCCAGAACATAGTTTCTTCGCTGCCTTTGAGAGCCAGCAAGCCTATCTAATTTCTTCTGAATAAAAAATGGAGTCATTTGCCCTAAAGGTTTGTTTGACAAAGAATGTAAGATGACAAAACGAGGTAAAGGTGCAGAATGGGGCGAAGATTACTGTTTAGAGTTTTTAAAATATGGTCACTTACCTATTTACTATCATTATTTTTTATTATTATATCAATCAGCTGATTGACCTTGGGGGAACTATTCTAAAGCACCAGTCTACAGGAATTCAAGGCCAATGTGGTATGTTGACATGCCCCAAACACCACTCAACTGCTAGGAACCTCTCCTCTCTTTTAAGGTTTGCTATGCGTGGCAAACACATAGGTGGATGCTCACATCCGAGAGGAGGTAAACCGAAAAATATAGAACCTTCCCTGGAAGATCCTCTCACCACATACAGGAATCCACCTCGAGTGGCAGAATATGTTGGAGATGGAGCAAGGGACAACAACTTTCGAGCCCCTGGATAAGAAATGTTGTACCTCCTCCCATTTAGGGCAAAATCTAAAGTAAGAGGGGTGGGAACCACCACAATTGACGCAGTAAGGGTCCAGTTGACACTCATAGGCGTCATGATCTTTGCCTCCATATCAAGTACACGTCAAAGAACCATGACTAGATGCTTTTGAATGTCCAAACTGCTCACATTGGAAACACCTGAGAGGGTTAGGAATATAAGGCTACACCTTACAGTTCAGATAACCTGTCTTGACAGTGGTAGGCGGACGTAGCGACGTAAACGCCAATATAAGAGCATCAGTGGGCAGCATGATTTCTTCTTTAAGAGTGTAAATACATCGCACAGCAGAATCTCCTTGGCTGGAGAAACCAACAAGTATCTCTGCTCGGGGATGTTTCTGCAATCTTTCTCAATGATAACTCCTCGAGAGAAATTCCAAGTAGCATGGGGAGTAGCCTCAATGGGTATATCCCCAATGGCCTTTGACCTCAGTAGGATTTCACTATCTTTTCATTAGACGTTTCCACCAAGATATACCCAGAACATAGTTTCTTGACTGTCTTTGGAGAACCAGCAAGCCCTTCTTATCCCTTGTGAATAAAAAAAGGGAGACATATGTTCTAAAGGTGTATCTGAGAAAGCATGCATGATGAAAAAACGAAATACAGGTGCAGAATGGGGTGAAAACTGCTATTCATAGGTCTTCCAAACACGGTCACTTTCCAATCAATGTGTTTTTTGTTTTGTTTTTGGGTCACTGGGTATAGGATTCATGAGAAAATGCGAAAGCCGAGCATTGTAGAGACGCCAGGGTTTCGTGGGCGCTATACCCAAACACTAGTATCAGAAAAAATGTCCATAATTCCTGTTGAGAACGTCCGACACTGATACTTAGCCCAACTAGACCAACCAACTGACCCTGGGTGAGCCACCCAAAGGCTGCACATCTAAAAGAATTCAAGACCAAAGTGGTGTGTTAAAGTACCACTGACATAAAGTGACCCATTTATGGCACTCCTCAACCACCCACCAGGATTCTCCATTCCTTCCACAGAGTCTTTTTCTCATCACGTCAAGAGTCTATTGCCCTGAGGTGCTAGACCATTATTTGGTCACACACGTAATCACTGGAATCTGATTTGTCTGATAGAGACCTGCCCACCCGACCCAGGACAGGATCCATGGAGACCAACAAACCTCTATCTAATAAACCAAAACGTGGTCGAAAGAAAAAGGCTCTCCACGCAGTTCTCCTACCAATAAATAAAAATGGTCACTTTGTTATAGTGGAACTATTGGGATTTTCATTCTAAATTATATTATATTAAGGCCTTGATTGATTCCAGTTAACCTGTTTGTCTCTCCTTACAGTAAACATTCCTCAGACCTGCCAATGCTGTCAACTTTGAGTGATTATTCTTATACACGAATGACAGGTTGTATGATGGAGGAGTTCATTGGGGGGTGGCATCGCTGGTTGACAAGCATGCACCCACTGTTTTTGTGCTACTCACTACGTTAACAGAGGCTATTTCCATCTGTCTCACAATTTGTTCTTTCACTATGAACAAGCTTGGTGAGCTTATTGAACAATTGGCATCTCCCTTTTTCATCTAGGGAGACTTTAATGGGCACAACCCCCTTTGGGGTGATGCTAATGTTGAGAGCAGAGGTCATTCTGTGGAGCATATTCTCTCGAATCACAACCTTCCTATCTTCTTGATGGTTCATATACATATTTTCTCGCATGTAGTCAGTTTTAATCTCTCCATTAATCTCTCTATTAATCTCTCCATTTGTCTTCCTTTCCTCTTTGTTTGGAGAGTGGGTGATGACTAACGGGGCAGTGATCATTTTACCATAATTTTGAGGGGATCATCTATTGTCGATGTCACCTGACTCGTGTGTCATGGGGGAAGCTAGAGAAGGCTGATTGGCTCTCCTTCACCAATCTTTCGGTACTTAAACCTGTTGTCATTAGTTCTTCCACTATTAACAAGTGCACAAAGACAGTAGCTTATTGTATTGTCTAAGCAGCTGAGCAATTGCCACTTTCATTTTGGGCAGATAGTCTCTATGACTATAATCAACCATTTATGTTGATAGAATTGCTCTACATCAGTCTGGCCATAAACCAGTTGAACCTAATGATATTCATTGAGATGTTGCACCATCTGTCTTCTGTATCTCTTTTTCTGGTTGTTTTTAACTGGATTTGGCAGGAGGATAATTTTAAAGATATATGATGTAAGGATATTGTCATCCTTTTATGAAAACCCGGGGAGGATCCCAAGATTCCTTCTAATTATCGTTCTACTGCTTTGAATAGCTCTTTATGTAAAGTTTTGGAGAGGATGGTTAATGCTCGTTTTGTTTGGTTCCTAGAATCAAACAACCTCCTCTCTCCCACCCAGTATGGTTTTCCTAAGCAGCAATCACTGTGGACCACCTGATTCGACTTGCTTGTTTTGATCATTTTTTATCTTAAGAAGGCTTATGATACTACATGGTGATTTAGCATTTTACGGGACCTTCATTCCTATGGGTTACGTTACATGCCCAATTACCCATTCTTATTTGTAAGTTTCTAGCTGATTGGTTGTTCCAAGTCCATGTGGTTCAACAGTGTTTCATTCCTTCTCAGAAGAACTTGAAGTCTCTCAGGTCTGTATCTTGAGTATGTGTTACTTATCAGTATTAAAACCAATGCTATCACTGAATAACTTCCTCCTGCTGTTGGAAACAGCCTGCATGTCAATGACTTTCACATTTCTTGTCGGTCATCGAATATGAGGTTTATTGAGTGACAGCTTCAGACTGACCTCACTCGCTTGTTGAAGTGGACCACAACATATAGTTTTTACTTCTCTTCATCTAAGACCATTTGTATGTATTTTTGCCACCAGCAGGCTATGCATCCTGATTCAGAGCTCTGCCTAGGTGGTACTGTTCTTCTTATGGTGACTGAGACAAAGTTTTAGGACTTCTTTTTGACAGTAAGCTGACAGTTATTCCACACATTAAGCACCTTCATGTTAAGGGCACTGTACATCCTCCATCTCCTCTCGTCCACTTCTTTGAGAGTGGACAGATGCTCAATGCTGAAGCTATACTGTGCTCTCATTTGTTCAAAGCTGGACCATGGGGGTCTATGATCTATAGTTTTTCCAGGGAATCTGCCTTGGAGATGTTGGACTTCGTACATCACCACGGAGTTTGGCTCTGCATGATGGCTTTCTACAGCTCACTGGTCCAGAGACTGTACAAGTTCTACGAACTTCTGCTTCACCTGTGATATTTGTATATTTCCTTGCAATATGCTGCAAAAGTCCAATTCTTACCACAGCATCCCACCTGGCACTGTGTGTTCATAACTTTGTAGGCTGTGATTTTTGGCAATAGGCGATCTGCCATTCCTAAATTCGGCCTTTGTATCAAGGCATAGTTGACTGAAGTTGGTCTGAAATTGGATGACATTGCTGAGTCCAATGTTCAGCCCATCCAACCATGGCTTTTTACCATCCCTGCTTATGATCTTTCTTCGAGTCATCTGAAAACGCCAATCACTCCAGACTGGAAGTACCATAATCTATTTGTTGAATATATTTTGAATCATTCTTCTATTTCTGGGTGGTTCGAAATCTGGTGACCTTGTGGGCTGTGTCATGGTTTGCTGTGCCTCGGTGGTTATTTTCAGGATCCTCTTTAAAGATTTTGTGTTCACTGCTGTATGCAATTTCACTTTCCTTGGATCATATAGTAGCTCAGCAGTACACGAATTGTACTGTTTATACTGACTCTCTTAGCTCTTTGATGGCCCTGGAATCGCTTAACATGAGTTCTCACCCAGTTCTCTTGAATATTCAGAAATGATTGGCCCTCTACTCTTTATCGTCTATTCTTATTTAATTTTTCTAGATCCTTGCCATGTTGCTATTCACAGGAATGAGCTTGTTCACACCACAGCTAAATCCATCATCTCCGATGTTATCACAACCCTGACTGTCCCTTATGTGGACTTCAATCCTATCATCAAGGCATGGCTTCACTCCAGTTGGCAGTGGATGTGGAGTAAGCAACTTCATAACACGTTTTTTCAGATGAAGCATACAGTTGTTGTTTGGCTATTTAGTTTCCATAAGGATTGGAGAGAGGAAGTTGTCTTGTGAAGGATTCGCATTGGCAACAGCTTCGTGAGTCATCGTTTTCTTTTCCAGGGAACAGCTCTACCAATGTGTGGCCTTTGTGACACAATTACCCATCTTTTACTTTCATGCCGTCGTTACGACTGCCAGTGGCATCACCAGTTTAAACAAGTTTTATCTCTGGGTTTACCTTTGACGTTGGACAGTGTCATTGGTGATGTTGCCACTGTCCAGGGGCCCGGCATGGCGAGGTGGTTAGGGCACTCGACTCGCAATCTGAGGGTCGCGGTTCAAATCCCTGGCACACCAAAAATGTTCGCCCTTTTAGCCATGGGGGCGTTATAATGTGATGGTCAATCCCACTATTCGTTGGTAAAAGAGTAGCCCAAAAGTTGGCGGTAGGTGGTGATGACTAGCTGCCTTCCCTCTAGTCTTACACTGCTAAATTAGAGACGGCTAGCTCAAATAGCCCTCGTGCAGCTTTGCGCGAAATTCAAAACAAACAAACAAACCTTATGCTCACTTTCTACATTTTCTTTATAGACTGACTTTCACAGATCCTTGTGGTGTCAGACGTTTATTCCACATGAGGTATCTCAGATCTGGTTTTGACCGATTTTCTGTAACTGTATAGTACCTGTTCCCCCATGATTGTCTACTGGGGAAATTGTTATGTAATCTCCTGCTTGTTTTTTGTCTGAGGGTTGGAAGATGTAATAGGGCCTCACTGGAGTAGCTGAAGTACATCCTGAAACTAGCCTTAATCAGATGTTTTGTATCTTTTCAATCTTATCTTGCTGTGTAGTGTTCCTACTGATAATTTGTAATGCATTATCCAGGATCGAGCAGAGAAGAGAAGACTTTGATAGAGCACAAGCAGATGAAGTCAGCTCTATTTTCTGCTGTAATATTCTGTGCATCGATGCTTTGTGTAACCGTGGTTATCATGGTGTTAATGTGGCTGATGAAGTTGATTTGTCTGTCAAAAGTTACCCCCAGGTACTTCAGTGTTTCATTCAGAGGGGCGATAGTGCCCATAAAAGATGGTGAAAGTGTGTTCTCATAAGCATGTCTGTTGTTCAGTGTGTAGAACATGGCTGTGACTTTGACAGGACTGATGACTATCCTGCATTACTGGATTACCTGTTTACCTTACTAAGGAATGGTTGCATCTTGTTTTCAATTTCAGCTTTGCTAGAACCTCTACTGTACACAAGAATGTTGAAAGGAAATCTTAGCATATTTCAACTAGTTGAAATGTCAAGGCAAGCTAGATCCATTGTATAGATGTTGAAAAAAGAACTGGCAAAAGAGGTGACCTTTCAGTCAGACCAGAACTGGGCTACCTTTTTTGTCTACCACAGGGAATCAAACCGTGGATTTTAGTGTGGTAAGTTCGTAAAATTACCGCTATCCAACCGGGGGGACGTTTCTCAAAGCATTGTTTGTTTCCTTAGAGCCCCCTTGATATTGCAGTATCTAATTATAATGTAAAACTGTAATAGTTTGGTGCACTTGAGGTAGGTGTACACTGGCCAATACGATATTAAGATACCTCTCACTGTCAAGAAGCCTGCTTATAACCGGTAACTAAGCATCTCCATGCTGTTTCTACCCTCTTCTAACACTGTGGTGAAGTCCGTTCGTTTGACAATCTGTCAATTAACACAATATCTATGGCACTATGTAGTTAGTGCTTGCAGATCTAAGTTGTTCTGGCCTTCGATCCCGTATTCCACAGATTATTCTGCCCAAATGTTGTACACAGTAAGACTCTAAGATATTTAATACTGGAATTAGTCTTATCAATAGACTAGTTGCTGTTTCAGACTTCCCTTCTACACGTTCAAATCTTAAGCTAAATCTAACATTAGATATATAACACAGGCCTGCGATGGTTTTATTGTTATGAAATGTTTACATCTTATATAGTAATTCCTATACGCTGAATCCGAAAATGATATCCCTTATTCTCCATCACGTACATATTTTTCACAAAATGTCATATATACTTTTACATAAGTGAATCATTTTCATTGAAA
>NW_013667548.1:203785-227125 GCF_000517525.1 Limulus polyphemus
CGTGTCATTTTCATCACTCCAGTCAACCAATGTGCTAAGTACCAAAACATTATGATAACACAGTTAAGTTCAGTGTCATTTCTGTTGCGTAGTGCCGTTCTCACGTGATTGTGTATAAAAATAAAAAAAATGTTACCTGTTAAATTCTGTTTCTTGTACATAACTTCTTTTCGACATTTCACACATACTAAGCATTCTTATTCATCTTGCAACCTCTTTTGAACTTCCGGCTATTTTCCGGTGATCTAACTGCATGTTGGTCATAACGATAATTGATTACCATTAATACATCAAAACGAGGGTCTACCGCGGTCCATTGGTTGGCATGCCGCACGTTGGGCCGTGGGTGCGTTATAGGAGTGATAGTCAATCCTTACTATGTGATTTGACAAGAGTAGCCAAAGAGATAGCGGTAAGTGGTATTGATTTGCTGCCTTCTCTAGGCTATAGCATATTACTGCATATCAATTAGAGACAGATAGACCTTGTGCAGTTTCCCGAAATCCAATCAACAAATATTAAAATGAGCTATCGCTTCTTTCCTGTGTTTGTATGGTTTCATTATTTTTCAGATCTGACTATCTTTATTTCTATCAAAAACATCCACTTGTTACCAACAGATAACACTTTCTCATAGTTGTACAAATATTTCAACCAAAATTGAAGCGGTTACCAAAACAAAATGCTCAAATCTCAAGATGAAATGGAGTACTGCAAAATGCGCTGAAGTCACCATGCATTTTTACAATAGAGAACGTGAAACTAATAACACGGAGTTTTATAATTGCATTTAGGTGTAAATACTGGACCATATTAAATATATCCACTTTATGTTTGTGTATGTGTTTTTTATCTGTCAGAATATAAAAGCGTATTTGAAATCTAGTAAAAGTTTCATAATATAAAATATTATATACACAAAAGACCCAAACAAACTACGAATTAAAGTTAAAAAAAAAATCTCGATTTATTAAGAAACTAATTCAAATGAAAATAAAGTGTTTTCCATTAAAAACTAAACGTTTAATACACATAAATACCTGATGTTTAGAACAGAAAGTAGAAACACTGGTGTTGAGTAAGCGTTTTTTGTAATCTTCGTGGCTGTTCACGCGTCTTAGAAAGTAACTTTAATTTATTCAATGCTTGATGTAAGTTTAAGAATTCAAGTTATTTTATAGTTACGTATTGTAATGCATTGGAAACCTGACTATAGTAGAAACGACTATATTAATTAATTTTGTTCGAAATACTTTACTAATAAGCTCTGTGTATTTGGAACGAAAACAGTTGCACTTTTTAAGATTATTAGGTTATTTGTGGGATTTATTATATGCTTTAAAGACATATACATTCAGAATCTTTCACGTTACATTTTTTAAGTCGTCTTTATTTTAAGCATGATTAAAAAACTTATAATTATATGATCATTAAAACATTTATAATCTACTAATGGTAGAACTATTCAATATTCTTACTCAATCAATAGTCTATTATTTACCAAAAATAAAGACATTTTATGTTATATCCATACCTTAACAAATATACGCAATAAATCAGCATATCTAGACATGCCCAGGGAGCGTTATCGAATAATAATAAAACCTTATAAAGTATTCCAAGCAACACTTACACCGGATGTTCCCGGCCTATTTTGACCTTGATGGCAGCTCGGTCAAACACAGTTGTGACATGTACCAGTAAATCTTAATCAGCAACGTCCGGATATAAAAATATCACTTTATCACACACGCCATTCTAGAAATAGTAAGCTATATTTCTTTAATGGCAGTTGAAGGGAAATAAGTCTGTTATTAAACGTGAAGATGTATTTTTTTCATTTACTGTTAAGAGCTTATTAAACAGGAGTTCTTTCCGTAAGGTATAAATTTTGCACATTTTTCTAATATTCTATTTTATTCATGATGCATACAATTTATCGATACAATAACAGAATATTATTTCGAATGTTCTGTATTCCTCCCATAATACAGCCAAGTTGTTTGGTTCATCTTTTGATATTCTAAGTTTTTATATAAACCCATATAGCCTCAATAATGTTCATATCAGGATTTCATGCAATGGTAGTGATTGTTCCATCAACCTAATTTTCCCCATAGTTGGTGTATTATTGGGATTATTTCATTGTGGAAGTTGCCCCCCCCCCTTCACCTTGATGAGTGATATTCCCGAGTAATGGTATGAAAGTTCATGATCTACCCATAGTTGTCATGTGCCTTTATGTTTGTATACATTAGTACCACAGTTGGCTAAGATATATACTTGACTATTGTCAATCACGTAAATAACATACTTGCGAAACTGAAAATCTCTTTTGAAGTTTTTTTTTACCTCAACTATTCTTATTATTAACAGTTCCAGTTTAAAGAACCCCCATCAGTCTTGCAAACAGCTCTCACTGAAACATGGAGACGTGGCACCTATTTTTTTTGTATGGAGTATCCTTGACCAGACAAAACGTATATTTTTATATGTTTCAATCTTAGGATCCATGACTGGAACACACTAGTACTACTGGGCATAGTATAACTGCTTGTACTTTTATAGCTTGGATGACAACCAATCACAGTGTAAATCATCAAGACTTGTGCTCTCGTGTAGTTCATTTTCACAAGACAAAGGAACGCTATTCTGTGGTATTTGATCATTTTATAACCAATCATTGCCGTTTTTGTAATTTCTTCCAACGTTGTTTATACATTTCAAAAAGAGATAAATAGCGACGGTTAACGTTTATCATAAACCCTGTATTAACAATTGTTTCAGCGAAGTTTAACCGATGTCGGCATAATCCTTTGCTCGATTTAGTATGGTAATACTGTGCAACATTTTTTTTATGAATTGTGTGAAATAAAATTGTAGAACCTTGGTTATAAACAATGCGCAACGGGTGTCCTTTGTTCGGTTTGGTTTGTTTTGAATTTCGCGCAAAGTTACACGAGGGCTATCTGCGCTAGCCGTCCCTAATTTAGCCGTGAAAGACTATATGGAAGGCAGCTAATCATCACCACCCACTGCCAACTCTTTTACCAATGAATAGCGGGATTGATTGCACATTATAACGCCCCCATGGCTGATTGGGTGATCATGTTTGGTGAGACGGAGATTTGAACCCACGACCCTCAGATTGCGAATCAAACGCCCTAACCACCTGGCCATGCCAGGCTGCCTTTCTTCGGAGATATGTTTGTGGTGGTCTTTAGCGCAAAGCTACATAATTGGTTATCTGCATCGAACCCTGTATTTTAGCGTTGTATGTCAATAAAATTACCACTAACACATCTGAGTACCCTTTGTTAGTAAAATATTCAATTATATGTAATATATTGACTACATAGATAAAATATGTGCACAATATGTTTGAAATTTTGATTGAAAATAAAACAGATAAAAAAGTTTTTATTTTTTCTGCATAACCTGTTTCTTGCACTATAAAGTTGTTTTAGCAAACATAACAAATCCTGTAAGAAGTGTGCAAGAAACAGGTTTCATGCTCTATAAAGTTGTTTTAGCAAACATAACAAATCCTGTACATAGTGACAAGTAAATCTCCAATATATATGTTGTTGAAATGATTGTTTTTCATTGCAAAAGTTAACTTTTTGTGATATACAAGTAAATAATATGTTTATAACTGCTTTATTTATATATAAATCTAACATTTTCTCAGTTTTTTAGTTTTCATGCTGTAATGGATAACACGTGATCCAGAAAGTTGTTGTTCTAGTTGTTTTGATTCTATGTTCTCGATAGTAGGTTATGCATATTTTGTTTGAAAGGATATTATAGTAACATATAACTTCTGTGTTAATAGAATTGGTAGTGTAATGTTCTTTGCTGACCAATTATGACCTTGACTAAATGTAACAGCTGAACAATGCTGTGAGGAAACAAAGGTCACGAGGTGACACTGTCGAAACGACAAAGAAAGTTACTTCATCTCTTGAATACAGGCGCATTTTCTCCACTAATTTTTCTGATAAAGACAGTTTTAGGAATAAGATTCTAAACAAATATTGCCTTACTTAGGAAAAAGGCATTAAAGCATACCGTAATTAACTTACACACACACATGCATATACTGACTTGGCTATTTTATGACGACAGTAAATGTCCTGTTCAATTATAGTCTACTTCTGGAAGAGTACGGTCCGTAATAGATTAGCAGATGAGGACAGAAAATTATGATGGTGAACATGGGCGCCCGTAGAAGTTATTCCAAGTGGGGGGTAAACCCAGAACTTGTGAATAAAATATGTCATCGCAGAGCGCAGCCCATTGCCTTGAAGTTTGAATGCGATGCTCACGCCGATTATGGCTTATTTATATACACTTAATTTCGTCATTTATATGTACATAATATTATTTTCCCATTCACTTTTTAAATAGCTTATTCAAATAAATTTTCCTCTAAAATTCCAGGGGAGGACAAATGTCCCCCTTATCTCATCCTGCGGACGCCCATGATAGTAAATGTGACCAATGATATTTATAGTAAAGATGCTTGATTGGATTGAAATGTGGTTATTATGCTAATCAAGTAAGATTACTGTTGTTATTGGTACGGTCTCTATGTAAATTGCAGACAATACAAATGCAGTGGATTGTTGCATTAGTGTATTGGAAGAGATCATGTCTATTAAGGTGGAAATGCAACAACGTAGAGTAGATAAGGTCGAAAAAAAAAACGTCCACTTAAAATCTGGATGTTATTTGATCTTCCAAAACAACCACAAACTTTGCCATAAATATCATTCCCACGCTTTTAAATCATCTCTAGCCAATTGCAATGTGTCTTCAAAATGCAAGTTTCATGTGGTTTTATCCATATTTTTATTCTAAGGTCGGAACATTAAAGTGTTAGTTCATTCATTACAAACTTTTAGTTATTCAGCGTCTACAGTTCACGTTATTTGGATGTCTTTAAGCTCCGTTGTTGTATCCATATGCTTGTGAGAAACGGACCCTCACAACAGATCTAGAAAGAAGAATACAGGCCATGGAAATGAGTTGCTACAGAAAGATCTTGCGCATCTCATATAAAGACCGTGCTACCAACGAAGAGTTCCCCAACAAGGTCCAACAAGCTATTGGACCATACGAAGATCTTTTGACCACTGTCAAAAAACGCGGTCTCACGGTCGTCTGGTTTGGCAAAGACCATCTTGCAAAGTAACGTGAGAGAGAAAAGACAGACAGAACAAGAGGTGGGAAGACAACAAAGAATGGACAGGCCCGAAGTTCGTCAACCCCCAGAGGGCAGTGAAAAACCGGGAAAGATGGAGAGAGCAGGTTCCAAAGTCGTCAGTGGTACCACAGCGACCCCGAGGGTTAAGGAACAAAGTGAAGTGAAGCTGGAATACAATTTGTTGTACTTTATAAGTCCGTTGAATTGTCCTTTCTCTGCGATTTGTCGAAAGCTGTCGAAGGCTACAGTATATTTTTCCCTAGCGTTACGTCTTTCGAGTGGTATTGTTGGTAAATTCTGATCACAGATGTATTTCACCAACTGGTCAAAGAAACTGTGTTTGGTAACAAAATTCCTGCTGGATAGGCATCTATTATTTGTACCCATCTGCGATGTGATAGTCAGAGAGTTTCTTGTACTTATCAATTGCCTTGCAAATTAACCATAACGATTTCAGATACGGAAGTCATGTTTTTATATTAGCTTACATGCTTTATTTCATTTCACCATTTTAAATATGTTTAAAATAATTTATACATAGGATGGCTTTGTTTTAAAAAATGTTTCTATCTTTACAACGTGGAAACTTTTTAAACAATACGAAGATATCGAGTGTACACAATCGATTGCTTTTAGTTTATAACAGATAACAAATTGCAACAAAAATAAGGTACCTGAGAGTTGATTATTATTTAACATTAAGTGATAGTCTTTAACTGAGATATCAAAGTTCTTGAGAGACCTTACGATAAAGAGCTTGAGAATTCCTGTTCCATATTATTTGGACTACCTGTCACACAGTTCTATTATGGCCTTGAAGTGAAAGGAATCGGCCGCGTTTAACTATAATCAGGCTAAAAAAATAAATAAAGAAGGTCATAATATCTTAGAAATGTAGTACGGGACTCTATAAATCAGAAGATAAACTATAAGCTAAGCTGTCAATTTGGAAAGACACTCTATAAGTAAAAATAAAATAAAAAATATAGTATTTGTTTGTTTGTAGTTAAGCATAAAGCTACACAATTAACCATTTGTGCTCTACCTACCACCGGTATAGAAACCCGGTTTCTCGCGTTATATGTCTGCAGATATACCGCTGTGCCACTGGGGGTCAAATAATACAGCAGAGTATAATAACTCTATTACAGTAGAGCTGGTACGTTTGAAAAAATCACTATGTACTCAGTACTGCCAGCAGAAATATTCGAATCAGGGATTAGTCTTTCTTTATTCTCCCTCTCCCCCTCAGAAATCGGGATATATTCTCTCGAACTATCCACAGTGCATGTATTAGTAATACCATCGTGTAGCTTGTGCATTTTGTAAAAACAAGGAATTGAAGAACATTTACCTCCTAAACAAAGAAAACGAGGTTGGTTGGTGTTGAGAGTTTTTTAGTACAAAACATCTTGGCTTTCCATGCTAAACAGTCGTTATTAATATTGAAACAAAAAATAGGTAATTTACAAACGAATGTAAAATATGATAAAAAGTAGAATATATAAAAGAACAGACATAAAAGTTTACAGTGTTTCTCGAAACAGGGTTAAAAATTAAATAGAATTATAAAAAGCCTCTATGGCTCACAAAAAGCTAAAAACACGATCAATCTTGACAGTGTTTGGATGTTTGGAGTTTATTGGTGCAAAGTAACGTAGCAATTGTGAACTAATTGTCACAAAGTCCACACATTGGCGAATCAGTCCCTTTTAAAAGGAAGCTATGAGTGATGAAACTTTGACCAGAACATAGCATAGATAAGATAACTTCCTCTCTCTGATCCTTATGAAAACTAGACAGCCAAACAACAAATGTGGCTTTATCTGGACAAGCTTGTTACGAAGCTGCTCACTCCAAATCGACTCCCAACTGGCGTGAAGCCTTGCTTTGATGACAGGTCCGTAGTGTATATAAGAATCAGGCAAGGCTGTGATAATGCCAGGATTGGATTGGATTGGATGTTAGGGTTTCAATGCGCAAAGTAATAAGGCTATCTGCGCCGAACAGTCTAGTAAGCAAAAAAAAGAGATGTAAAATATCAAAAACTGTATAAAAATATAATTGATCAAAATGTGCCCAGAAGAGGATTGAAACAAAGTATAAAAACTAAATAGAATTAAAAAGGCCGATGTCCTGTAAAAAGCTAAAAACATGATCAATCTGAACAATGTCACCATCGCCATTGATATTGGCCAATGTCAAGGGTAAACCATTAGTAAAAACATGTTTAAAATGGCGCCGCCGTTTAGAGTCGTAGCGACGATATGGTTGCTTGGTTGGAGTTTATTGGCGCAAAGCAACGAGGTTATCTGCGCCAAACCACCGTTAAAAAGGCAGAAATAAGTAAAACACTATAGAAAGTAAAAAGAAAACAAGCTAAAAACTTAACAATGCCAAAAATCAGGTAAACAATTATATAAAATGATAGAGGCCAATGACATGTAAAAAGTTAAAAACGCGATCAATCTGGACAGTGTCACCATCGTCAATGACACTGTCCAACGTCAGAGGTAAACCTCGAGAAAAAACACGCTTAAAATGGCGCTGCCGCTCGCAGTCGTAATGACGGCAAGAAAGCAACACATGGACAATTGTAACTTAAATGTCAAAAAGGTCACACATTGGTGGATCTGTCCAATGTAATCAGACGATGAATAATGAAACTGTGGGCAATGTGGAGCCTTGACAAGACAACATCCTCCCTCCAAGTCTTATCGAAACTAGATAGCCAGATAATAACAGTAGGCTTAATCTGGAAAAGCTTGTTATGAAGTTGCTCACTCCAAACCGACTGCAAACTGGCGTAAAACCGTGCACTGATCATAGGTCTGTAGTCCACATAAGGGATGGATATGACTGAGACAAAACTAGAGCACACAAACTTTGCAGTATCAGCAAGTTCGTTCCCATGAATACAGAAATCCTGAATAGAAATAGATGACAAAGAATACTTAAGAGAACTGGGTGAGAACACACACTATGCGATTTCAGGGCCAGCAGAAAGCTAAGAAAGTCAGTATATACAGTACATTTAGTGTACTGCTTAGCTTCTCTGTAATCCAAGGCAAGTAAAATGGCATACAATTCGGCAGTGAACAACCACTGAGTTAGAGCAAACCATGGCAGAGCCCACAGATTCACCTAATTTCGAACCATGTTCAGCAAAGAAAAAACATTACTTTCAATCAGGAGTAACCATCCTCTTCAGATGATTCCAAGAAAGGTCACATGTGGGGATAGTAATGAGCCATGGCAGTATGGACTGATCATTGGACTCAACAATATCATTCAATATCAGACCCAATTCAGTCAGCCATGTCTGGATTTGAAGGTCACATGGAGGAATGGCAGACTGCCTATTCCCAAAAAGCACAGCCCACCAAGGAGCGAAGACACAACCCCCTGTGGGATGCTGTGGTAAGGAACAAAGCTTTTTAGCATAGAGCAAGGATTGTTTGTTTGTTTGTTTTTTAATTTCGCGCAAAGCTACACGAGGGTGATCTGCGCTAGCCGTCCCTAACTTAGCAATGTAAGACTAGAGGGAAGGCAGCTAGTCATCACCACCCACCACCAACTCTTGGGTTACTCTTTTACCAACGAATAGTGGGATTGACCGTCACATTATAACGCCCCCACGGCTGAAAGGGCGAGCATGTTTGGTGTGACGGGGATTCGAACTCGCGACCCTCAGATTGCGAGTCGACCACCCTAACTACTTGGCCATGCCGGCCTTTTAGTTACTTATAGTTATTAGTTTAGTTTTAGTTACTAATTGTCATTATTATAATTTTAGTTACTTATAGTTATTAGTTTAATTTTAGTTACTTATTGTTATTAGTATAATTTTAGTTACTTATAGTTATTAGTTTAAATTTAGTTACTTATAGTTATTGTAAAAGGGTTAAAAAGAAACAAGTTAAAAGCTAAACAATGTCCAAAAAAATCAGATAAATAAACTCGGATTGAATAACAAAAGGCCAATGGCTAATAAAAAGTTAAAAACACAATCAAGTTGGACAGTGTCACCATCGCCAATGACACCATCCAACGTCAGGAGTAAACCCAAAGAAAGTACTTGTCTAAAATGGTGCCAACGCATACAGTCATAACGATGATACGACAGTAAAACGTGGGCTATTGTGACTTGAACGTCACAAATGCTACACATTGATGGATCAGTCCCAGATAAAAGAAAATGATGAGTTAAAATATAGTGAACAATGTGTAGCCTAGCCAAAACAACTTCCTCCTTTTGATCCTTATGGACATAAGAAGGCCAAAGAGCAACAGAAGGTTTGATCTGAAAAAGCTTGTTATGACGTTGCTCACTCCAAATCGACTGCCAACTGGCGTGAACTGAGCCTTGAACACAGGATCATAGTCTATATTTGGGACAGGCACACCTGTGAAAGGACCAGAGTAGACAGACTTTGTTGCGGTGTCAGCAAGCTCATTCCCGCGAATACCAACATGGCCAGGTATCCAGAAAAACTGAAGAGAAATTAAAGATAGAGAAAAATGGGCCATCGTTTTTGAATATCTTCGAGAACAGTGTGAGAACTAACGTTGAGTGATTCCAGTTGTAAAAGACAGTTAAGAGAGTCAGTGTAAATAGAACAGTCAGTTTTTGGCTTAGCTTCTACGTGATACAAGGCAAGAGAAATGGGATACAACTTGGCAGTGAACACAAAAGGTGTAGAGAGGATCCTGCAAACAGCCAACAAACCATGGCAGAGCCCACAAAGTCATCTAATTTCGAAACATCCGTAAAATCGGGATCAGACGAATGGCTCAAAAGATGTTTGGCAAAGAGAAGATGGTATTTCCAACTGGGAGTATCTGCCTTCCTCAGATGACTCAAAGAAAGGTCACAGATGGGGATGGTAATAAGCTATGGTAAGATGGGCTGTTCATTGGACTCAGCAATTGCAGCCAATGACAGGCCCAATTCAGCCAGCTGTGCCTGCATCTGAAGGCCAAAAAGTGGACTGACAGACTATCTATTCTGAAAAAATAGCCCACCAAGGAAGAAGACACGACCCCAAATGGGATGCTGTGGTAAGGAGTAAAGCTTGGTAGCATATTCCAAAGAAAGTTGCAAATGGCAGAGGTGAAGAGTAGGATTGTGGGATTCAGTGTACAGACTCTGGACTGGCATAGTGTGGAAAGCCTCTGTGCAGATCCAAAGCACCATATGGTGAATGGTGTTCAACATCTTCAAGGCAGAGGCCCTGGCAGAACCATAGACCCATGTTTGGATCGAATGATGGCATAATAGATCTTCAGCACAGAACCTCAATCTGCTCCCCAAGAGGTGGAAGAGAGGATATGGAGGATGTTCAGTGCCCATGTACACTTGATACAGAGATGCTTAATATGAGGAATAAAAGTCAACCTGCAGTCAAATATAAGTTCCAAGAACTTTGTCTCAGCCACCACGAGAAGAAGACCACAATCAAGACAGAGATAGGATCAGAATGCAAACCCCATTGGTGGCAAAAGTGCATGCAAACTGTTTTAGACGGGGAAAAGGTGAAAACATTTCCTAGGGTCCAACATAAAAGACAATTGAGAGCAGTCTGAAGCTTTCACTCAATAACCCTCATGCTCGACGACCGACAAGAAATATGGAAGTCGTCGACATAGAGACGTTTGCAACAGTAGGAGGAAGTTGTTGAGAAATAGCATGACATTGAAAAGCATGACATTGAATACACAACTCTGAGGGACTGCAACTTCCTGTGTGAAAGAATGGGAAAGGGTTGAACCCACACGGACTTGGAATCACTTATCAAGTAAAAAGAGATGAATAAAAATGGATAAGTGGCCATGCAACCCGTAGGAGTGTAGGTCCTGCAAAATGCCATACCTCTATGTTGTGTCTTAAGCCTTCTCAAGTTCGAAGAAAATGGACACAAGATGTTCTCACTTGAGGAAGACTTTCTGATCAAGGTTTCAGGTCGAATTAGGTGGTCCATGGTGGAGCACTGTGAACAAAATCCACATTGGGTGGGTGAGAAAGGGTTTGTCAATTCAAGGAACCAAAGAAGATGAGCATTAACAATCCTCTTAGGACCTTACAGAGACGGCTAGTCAAAGCAATTGGATGATAATTAAAAGGAAGCTTGAGATCTTTCCCAGACCAGGCTTAGAAAAATGTAGAACAATATACTTGCACCAAGTATCAGGAAAAAGTTCTCCTGCCAAATCTGATTAAAAACAACAAGAAGAAAAATCAAGAGATTCCGGAGAGAGATATGGCACAGCATATCATAATGAACATCATCAGGCCCGAGTGATGTACTGCCAGATTGATGAAGAGTAAGCTTAAGTTCCACCAGTATAAATGGGCAATTATAATCGTAGAGACAATTTGCCTGAAAGGAAAGGGGCGATCACTCAGCCTGACACTTGATAAAGAAAGCTTTTCCCAAGAGTATTAGTGATGCTCTATACATCAGTAACTTCCTGGCCAATGGAGAGCAAGATGGAAAAGGTCTGGGAAGAATACTTCCCATTGACCTTCCGAATCTTGTCGCAGATGACTTTGAAACCGGTAGAATAGATGCTGGCAGTTAACTTAATCCAAGATTCCTTTTGGCTTTGATGTATGACTTGCAAAGCATGGGCATGGGCCCACTGGAACGCAATGTGGTTGAAAAGAATGGGATACCTAGAAAAGGCATTCTAGGCCTGTTTCTGAGCCTTCCATGCGTGCTGACAGGCAGGAGACTACCATGGATGACGATACCATGGGAAACACATCGAGATTTTGGAGATAGAATGAACAGCTGCTTGAATTATACAATCAATTATTGTTTCCATGCAGTAGCTAATAGATGTAAGACTAAATACATCAGCACCAATTTCTGACAGAGAGATAGGTGAAAGAGAGCTAGTCAGCTTGCTACAAATTCCACCATGGCACTCAGGTCGAGTGACGTAGACCACAGCCAACCTCCATCAAAATGTAGGAAAAATGATCACTGCCCCGTGGGTCACTGTCAACCCTCCAAGAAAAAAGAGAAAAAATTGAAGGTGAACCAGTAGAGAGATAAATAGCATTAAAAGACTGACTAAGTGCATAAAAATAGGTAAATGAACCAGTATTGAAGAGAGACAGGTTGTACACTCCATGGAACGACCCGTCTAATCAATATCAACACCACACCAAAGGCTATTGTGTCTATTAAAGTTTCCCAAGACGAAAAAGGAAGACGGTAACTATTCTATAACAGCATCAAGGTCTGATTGATCATAAGTCTCTCCAGGAGAGACGTAAAGATAACAAACAGTGATGGTATGACCCAAGGAGATATGGATGGCTACAACCTCCAAAGGTGTATCGTGTGGCATAGAGAAGGTGGGTACGTGCTAGTCACCAAGTAGTTCCACCCCTCCATGAACTTGTCCATCACACAACCTGTCATTCCAATATAAAGGAAACTACCGTAAGATGACAGTAACAGTAGGTCTCAGGAATGTTTCCTGTAAGGAGACACACACAGGATGATAGGAATCGATCAAGGCATTCATATCACCTAAATTAGAATGAAAAGCTCGACAGTTCCATTGTATCAAAGTGGCCATTTTTATTTACTTGGAGAAGAACTGGGCGTAGAAACCTTCTGCTTCCGACCATGCTGCTTTTCTTTAGTAAAAGAAGGTCTGTCGACCTCCACGGAACCTGCCCTGGGTCAGTTGAGCAGATCTCTGTCAGTAGAAGGAGACTCTAGTGATTGAGGCATGACCGAATAATGGTCCTGCACCTTGGGGCCAAAAGAGATGGATCCTAGCAGTTACCGGATGGAACAGGGTGGACACAGACAGGAACAGAAGTGGACTTGTCAACTCATGTATCCACAGAGAGCAAAGGACATGGTGAGAGAAAGACTCGGAAGGAGGCACGAAAAGATCTGTCTGCACTTCCACTGTATTAGTGAAATGTAGTACAGAAACATATGTACGAGATGGAGGAGGGTAGAACGACTTCCAAGTCTCTGAATAACAAAATGTTATTTACAGTTTTGAAGCATTTAACTTTTATTTTCTCCACCCACTTAGGACAAGAACGAAAATAAGAGGGATTGGAATCATGACAATTGTCGCAGTGAGGGTCCAGTTGACACTCGTAGCCATCGTGCTTTTGCCACCACAACAATCACACATCAAGAACCACGACAAGATGGCTTTGAATGTCCGAAATGCTGACACTGGAAACATCTGAGAGGGTTAGGAATATATGGCTGTACCTTACAGTTAAGATAACCCACTTTGACAGAGGCAGGTGGATGTAGTGATGTAAACATCAAAATCAGAACATTTGTAAGCAGCATACTTCCTTATTTACGAGCGGAAATGCATTGCACAGCTGAAACTCCTTAGCTGGAGAAACCAGCGAGGATCTCCGACTCAGGGATGTTCGTAAATCCCTCTCAACGATGACTCCCGGGGAAGAATTTAAAGAGGCATGGGGAGTAATCTCAATAGGTATATCCCCAATGGCCTTCACGGTGTTTAGGTGTAGATGTTTCCATCAAGGTATCCCAAGAACAGAGCTTCTTTACTGACTTTACAGAGCCAGCAAGTCCTTCTAGTTCTGTCGTTTTCTGATCAGTGAGATTTTTTTGTGGGTCACTGGGAGTAGAATCCATAAAAAAAGGAAAATTTTTAGTGCCCACTGACCCCACCCACAATGGAGTCTACAAGGAGACGCACTACAATGCTAAAGCCGAGCATTATAAAAACGCCAAGGTTTTGTGGGCAGTATTTTCAAACACCAGCAACAGACACAATGTCCACAACACCCTTTAAGAACGTCTAATACTGGTACTTATTTTACCCTAGCCCAACAGGACCAGCTGATTGACACTGGGTGAGCCACCCCAAGGCTTACTGTCTACAGGAATTCAAACCTAAAGTGATGTGATGAAGTGTGTGTGTGTGATTTGAATTTCGCACAAAGCTACACGAGGGCTATCTGCGCTAGCTGTCCCTAATTTAGCAGTGTAAGACTAGAGGTAAAGCAGCTAGTCATCACCACCCACCGCCAACTCTTGGGCTACTCTTTTACCAACCAATAGTGGGATTGACTGTCACTTTATAATGCACCACAGCTGAAAGAGCGAGCATGTTTGGTGGGACAGGGTTCGAACTCGCGACCCGCAGATTGCGAGTCGAGCGCCCTAGCCACCTGGCCATGCCGGGCCAATGTGTTGAAGTGACACTGACATAAACTGACCCATGAATGACACCCCTCGACCATCAAGATCCTATCCTCCCTTTCATTTGATGCCAAGCACGGCAAACACGTGGGTGGATGTTTAGATCCCATTCAAAGTAAACTGAAAATACGTAACCTTTCCCCACCACGTACAATAATCCACTTTGAGGGGTTGTTAACAATCATTAACTGCTGCATCTCTTTCTCTTCTACCCATTTAGTTCAGGAAAGAAAGTATGAGATGTGGAAGCCATTGCAGTTAACACAATTTGCTTACAATTGACATTCATATCTACCATGTTACATGTCAAAGAACCACAGGATGTCTTAGAGTGTCCGAACCACTGACATTGGAAAAATTTGAGAGGGATAAGAATATAAGGCCATACCTTACAGTTCTGTAACCTACTTTGACAGTGGCAAACAAGGACAGCATAACCACAGCAAGGTTTTGTGGGCAGTATACTCAAACACCAGCACCAGATATAATGTCCACAACACCTGTTGAGAACATTAAGTACTGGCACTCGGTTGATCCTAGCCACACAGGACCAGTCAAATGACTGTGGGGGACTACTCCAGGGTCACCCATCTACAGGAATTCAAGGCCAAAGTGGTGTGTTGCAGTGCCTCCCAGACGAGATAAACTGTACAATTAGTATCTTCCCTGGGAGGACACCTCATGACGTACAGGAATCCACGTTGAGAGCGAAGAATATAATGTCATATCCAGTTGAAATGAAATAGTCATGATATATATGTATATATATGTTGCAAGTTATTATTTCTCATTAAAATGCAACCTAGGACTCAAGTAATTTTGTTTCGATATTACACAGATATATGATTAGTGACTATGATGTGTAGCTAGTAATTAAAACCCTTTCAGATACATTCAGATTAGAATGTTTATGATTGTTGTTTTGAAAATTAATTATAGGATCGATATAATTTTTCTTGTACTCATGTAGACTTTTGGCGATAGCAAATATCATGCTTTATTTGTTTGTTTGTTGCTAAGCACAAAGCTACACAAACGACTATCTTTTCTGTGCCCATCACGGGTATCGAAACCCGGTTCTTAGCGTTATAAGCCTTCAGACTTGCCGTTGAGTCACTGGAGGCTAAGTGTCATGCATAGATTTAAGTCCGGAAATAAATGATAGTTTCAATTCGAATACATCTATTTTCCAGGTTGTGAGAAAGGAACTCCTTATTACCAAAAATGTTGGTTAAAAAATACAAGGTACTTGCATAACATCCGATTGAAATACTCTAAACAATCAATGATTTAAAGTACAGAATTTAAAAACCTTTATTCTGAGACCATGAAAATAGACACACTACATGTTTCGGTGTTAACCAGAAATGTAAAATCAAAATTTGGTTATAAAACATTTATACCTCAACAATTGGCCATGTGACCAACACTACTACATAACTTGCATACTCCATAACTTAGCGAAGGTCACAACATATGTTACTTTGACTTGCCAACCCTTCATCTTTATTCAAGATATGTTTTTTTATTGTGCTTAATTATTATGCCAGACAAACCAGGTGAAAATTAGTTAAAAGTTTTGTTTTACTTCTTTGCCATTCCTGCCTAATGAGAGCTGTAACTCACATCTACATGCACATTTCTGTGAAAACTGAAACAATTATACTATAGTATAGAATAAAAACAGTAACTTACTGTCCAGCAAATGCAACACAATATAGAAGATACTCTAGTTAGGCGAGGTTTTCCGAATTAGCTAAACTACTGGCGCCGAAATGATCGTACAGGTCGTCCGACACTAGAACCCCTCGAGGCGGCGCCGAAACTGTTGGCCTTGGCTTATCGGGCACAAAACCTCATACCTACTACCGATTCGTGTCCTCAGATCGAACAGGCAGAGCAACCTTTGTAGAGACATCCTGAGGCCACAAAACCACGTGGATGGCCCTTGAAGCTCTCGTGCTCCTGACACACAAGGTAGGGTAGAAGCTTTTTACCGGAGCTATTTCTTATTCAACATCATGATAATGTATTTGAAGGAGATCCTTTTGGGGATTTGAATGGCAGAAATTAGTAAGAGTTGATTTTCTACTAAGTGATATATATGGCCGTTGTATTTTACTGGATTCATATCCAGGCCAAATTCTAAGTTAAGAAGAATCAAAAGGGTTTAAATAGTGTTCTAGAAAACGGTAAGTCAGTACTTACCTCGGCTAAGACGGGGATAGCCACTGTTTTGGAATTGCAGCATTTTTAATCTAACGCAAATTATTACAGAGTGTTTATTCAAATTTGGTTATAACATGGATATCTCAAATTGTTCAACATTCATTGTGAGCCGATAAGAAAGCAGGCTGCTTAAAATTCTGGGGATTTCAAATCAGAAAAGGTAAGTTTATCTGATTAATATATACACACACACACACACACACACACACACACACACACATATATATATATATATATATATATATATATACTAGAATATTATTGAATAATAGTTTAGTATATGCATTTATATATCTATGTGAGAGTAACATGTAATTATTTTAGTTAAGCCAATAATTAAAATACTTCAATCTCCGATATTAATGCATTAGAGAAAGTATGTTATTAAGCAAATAAATAACTGTATATAGGTCTCGTGTTGTAGCCGAAAACATAATGCAAATTACTTTTGGCTTGTCGACAAATACAGCAGTAACTGAAATCAAAACCTCTGTATATAGCTGTTATATACTTTTTGCTGTATAACTTCGTATTTTAGCTTATGCTCGTAAAGTAAAGAATATATCGTGTCTACCAAGAAAATAAGTACTATTTAATCATTATCATCTAGAAAAATAAACTATGTATACATATCAGCAAAAACACGATGACATGTCAAGAAATGAAAGTAAAGAACATACAACTGCTAGAGACATTATATAAAATGTCCAGGAAATCGTTAGCACAATAAAATCCGATTTTCATGCTTAGACTTGTACGTGTTTTAGGTATTATACCTCAACTAGGATAATTATTTAACTATTATCTAGCCTTTGTGGCCTATTATGTAATTAGTCCAGAAATATGTTCAGATAATTGAGAATGCTACAGGTTAACCGCTAAAAAATGGCTTTACAACTTTCGTAAGCTGCTTCTATAATCATAAAATGAAGTGAACTAAAGCGCACCTTTTTGTCCCCTTGCAGCACTTTAACGACACCTACGTGAAAGAACTTTAATTGTTCATTTATGAATCTTCTTAGTTTAATTTCAGCCATTCTGCATTGTATGATTTATTTAATTAAAGTAAAGCTGCCCATAGGACTTATGCACTTTTGTTGATCTTGCACATGCGCAGAAACTCGCATTTACATTTCCGATTTACATAAACAGCGGTGTCAGTGGCGGGATTCTCAGACGTAGCCTAATCGTTTTGCAGTAATATTTCATATAACCAAATGTTACTCAAGCACTTACCTTATCTTAAAGTTCCCACTTCTTTGACCCACTACGTTATCTCCTTCCATAACGTGATCATGTTATCAACGAGCAGTAGTCAAGCGGTGCTTTCAGGCGATGATTTTTAGTTGTCACTACCATCCTCACCTTAAACACAATTTTCTTGAAATATTTAAAATTGTTATCGTGTCAGAATATGAAAATACTGTTTTTGTACATAGAGGAATATTATTAAGTTCAGTAAATTACTAGATTTATACAAGCTACTTTTGGTCAACTTTTAGGAACATTTTCCATGACCTTTAATTTACCGCAATACTGGTTTCCAGTATGCCCAGTTTAACTCACGCTACAGAGGTTGAGTACGTTATATTAAAATGATTTTGGAGCTCCACCACGTCCTTACTATTTACCGTCTATGTCGCCAACTCTGGCCATTTTCTATATGATGGCGTGCATCTTGGCAATAGCTTACATGTAGTTTCTATTGCACAAGGATCCATCGTAAGACAGTCATGTATAACGCACACCCCACCTTCCTGCATGCTTCCCATAAATTCATCTAGTGTATAAAAAGACAGTTTCTCAGCACCCGTTTCAACATTCTAATAGCAGAGGAATCCATAAGCTATTTGACCGGTATATCTTACCATCTAATAGAATAAATACCCATTTCATTCCCCAGCTACTTGAGATGTCTTGGAAGTAAGTTGTTACACGTGACTTGTGTTGCTGCTCCACACAGAGATACTTCTTGATTATATTGTTATTGTTGCCTGTGTCACGTGGACAGTTTTTTTCCACTGATCTTTGTGTTCGTGGATTCTCACCTGTTACAAGAAGACATTTTTGGCTTACCATGGCTGTGATGTGGATAGCTCTTGATTCCCCAAGTTTATTCATATCTCTTTATTTTCCAATGCCATTAATTACCAGGAATATCCCCATTTCAGAAATTATAAGTCCAGATCTGAGTGTATGAATATTTGGTTGTAGAAAGGGCTGTTACATACCCTTTCCAAAAAACGATAAATTTTCGGTGGCGTTGACTATATAAGAAATGATCAAGAGTATCACAATGCAGCTTTGTTACATTCTGTGTCAATGCCGCTTTATATTCGCTGTGGTTGTTATAAGACTTGTTGATTTGCGTATTCAAAAGCGTTTTAATACAACGTATCCAACTTTTTTTATAACTAACGGAAATTATTAAATTCAAACACACAGATTATCAAATATTAGTAAGTTTGGCCATTGTTCAAGATATTGACGTGATACGAGTAATCTTTCATTTTCAGTTAATTATACATTTTAATTTCATGTAGATTTGGAAGCTCAGAATGTATTTCTTATACCTAAAGCTAATTTTCTAAAAAAATAAGTATATGTTTTATATTGATACTTGTGAAATGTAAGGAAAAAACACGCTTAACCTAGTGGTAGTCGTTAAATACAAAGAATACTACTACTTAGTCTTACATTGCCATGTTTTATGCTCGTTTTAATATTTCAAACGTTTATCTCCTAATTACAAATAGTTTTTGATAAATTGCACGATACTTTATTATAATACAATAAAAATAACTGTATGAACCAGTGCGAAATTCAGAAGTTTCCCCAATTAAAAATTCAAGTTGAAAAGTATTAGGACATGAGTTATCATCACACAAGATAATTCGTGGTCTCTGAATGCACTCCAGTGTACACTTTGTGTCTAAAATCGCTTTTTATTTTTTGATAGAATCAGTCAAAGCAATATTGGTATTAACTTATCTATGCAAGCTGACTGAAGCACCAAAAAACACCACCAAGAACTCGTGATACGTAATGACAAGAATAAACTATTTTTAAAGATTCATTTTGTTACAAGTACAAATATTATATTATGAGAAGTTATGCCAAAGTAACGACATGAAATATTATAATAAAAAAAAACATCAACTTTTTCAAAAACAACATGAACATGAGATATCGGTTTTTGTTTCGGTATGTTTTTTAAGAGAAAATAAGCCTTTTTTTTCCTTGTAAGTACTTGCTACACGCCAGAATTCTATAATTAGTAATTTTGCCAATATTTTTTTTTATTATGGACTTACAGCATATAAAAAAATTTAATTTTTTTCGAATTATTTTAATAGTTTCTTCAAAATCCCTTGGACGATATGAATGGCATCACAACCGGGTTTTTAACAGTGTGAGCTCTCAAAGTTACCGCTGAACTAATGGGGAACATTTTATTTTTTATCTTTTTTTGAAGTTAAACGTAACTAAAAACTGCGTTCTTCATTTGATTCGATAAACTACTACATAATAATAATTTATAATTTAGATTGTTTTCCCAGGTTTTTCAAACGTATGTATATATCTCGAATTCATACCCATTCCTTGTTTGATAAGGTTACAAACTGAAATCATTCAATAATAGTTTTCAATATGAAATAAGGTCAACACAAGGACATAAATGCTACAGTGTTTCGAGTTTGTCCTTTATTTTTCCTTCCTCTGTAGCTTTAAACCAACAACCCAAACACTGCTAATTTTTGCTAGGGCAATGATAGTTAGGGAGGTTAAACTAAAGATTGCGGAAGTTACTCATTCCTAAATCTTGTTCAGAGGTGCACCAAATCTGTAAAACTTGACGCGGGTTTAGATCACGTGGCTAACTTCCACCTAGCGGCCACAGTGTGACCGAACACTTGAAAAACGTAGATGTTTTGAGGGGGGCGGACAAAGGTACCAGACATTTGATAGATTAAATTACACCGTACTGTAAATGTTATTTGGACCGCGGTGGCTCAACAGCAAGTCTGAGACCTTATAACGCAAAAAAAACAACAACAAAAAAAAAACAGGTTTCGAAACCTGCGAGGTCAGAACACAGATAGCTCACTGTGTAGATTTTTGCTTAAGAATAACGCTATACAGAATGTATCATTACTGCTTTGGATTTAAGTGAGATTGGATTTATCACAATTTACATGCTTACATTATGATTAATAATCATAATTAAAGCTACTAATTGTATTTGTAAGTTCTTAACAGTTCTTCTGTGGGAGTTAAGATTTAATTAGTAAGATATACAGTACTCTGGCATTTAAATATGAGTGATATTGTTCAAAATATTCACAGTACTTCCAAATCCGTGATGTATATAACTCTACTGAATAGTAACCCTTTAGAACATGGAAAAGGTGAATCTATCTAATACTGATGGGTCTGTTTCTGTTCAGTTTTTGCTTGTGTTGTATCACAGATTGACATATTCTAAGTTAACTGTATGACAAGACTGCACATTTTGTTATGCAAATGCATTGTATATATCGAATGTGTTCTGAGCACATCGACGCCGTTTTATGTGTGTTTCTAACTTCATTTTAATTACATGATCTTTCAGATATTTTTATATTCTAATTATTCGCCAACCGAAATAAATTTTATAAAGCAGAAATAGTGAAAATATTGACTTTTGAATTTCATAAGTTACTTCTTGTAGTTAGAAATATTTTATTTCAAAAGTATTTCATTTTATTCACAACATAACTTTCGCTCGTTTTGTGCATTTGTTGGTCTCTGAAGACGATAACCTTTCGCTTATAATTTTTTTATCAGTTCTTTCAATATATCTATTCTCTGGTAAAAGACGTACGTTTCTCTGTATCTTTATTAACTTGGTCTTTGGGAACCTCATTTGTTTGAGCAGGTACACGTTGTAACAAAATTTCGTTCTGCATCAGACCAGTAAGTTCATGCAAGAATAGAGAGTTGACTACAGGAAATATATAGTTATGGCGTCACAAAATTTATAAGTAAGAGAATAAAGAACAGGAAATGTATCAATAGTAGTGGAATGCAAAGAATGGTTTTTAAACTGGTAATACATTATGTATGTGTGGCATTGTATATTTATTGAAACTGACAAAACACATGTTCCATCTATTTCCTCTGTCGATGAGTGACTTATAAAGTGGATGATACTGAACTTTCGACAACGTATATACGAAATAACGAAAAAGGGAAGACATTATATACACACACACACACACTTTATGTTGACTTTAATGAAGTGATGTATTAAAATGGTAATATTTAACATTTTTTACCGATATTTATCGTCTTCTGACGATATTACACTGATCACCTTAAATACACGTCATGGACACATTAATTATGTTTTATATTTTTTTCTTTTATTCATAAATAAATTTGTAATTATTTATAATCATACCAAAGCACAACAACAGACCAGCAAAGGCCCATGTGGGTTAATTCGCTTTATATGAAAGTTTTCTAATAGATGGATATAGTTTTTTGAAATTGAAATAAACTCTAATACACAAAAATATTGCTTTCGCTGGCTGTTGGCGACTGGTTACTGAAAATATAGGTAACGTTTGTATTGTAGAATTTTTTACCTACTATTTACCACCACACTGTAATAAGTTAGAAAGCACAATCTGGTTAGGAGGCTTTTTAACTTTAGACTGTTAGATGGCTTACATAATTCTATTTACAGCTATAGAGGTTGAGTACATAATGTTAAAAAGATTTTAGAGCACCACCACGCCGTAACAGTCCATGTCAACACGTTCGGTCATGCTGTAGCAGACGACAGTACATCTTGACAAAAATTCGCAGTGTAGTTTCCATTGCAAAATACTCCACCGTAAAGCTGTCATGTTCAAAGCACAACCCTCCTCCATGCATGCTTCCCATAATTTATGTAGTGTACGAAGACGACGGTTTTCTACCGCACGTTTCAGTAGTTCGATCGCACAAAAATCCATAGGTACTGCATTCAGCGACTTGAGTAGTATGTTTCTTCTTTGTACTGAAATAGTATGATTTTCTTGATTGTATCGCGTATTGTTGCCCGGTTCACGCGGACAGATTTTGCCATTGAACTTTGTGTTCATGGATTCTCACCTGTTATAAGATGCCGTATTTTGTTTTCTTACCGCGGATGGGGTACAACTTGTTGCAGGTCTCTTTCTGAATATTCTCGGTTCATATCCCTCAACTCTTCTGATAAAAATTGCATATATTTGTTTTTCAATTTCTAAGTGTATTTTTAAGTCGTGTAAATTCTAATTTCCCTATCAAAGTGTACGGATATTCTCGCAGGAAAAGGCTGTTATATACCATTCCAAAAAGCGGTCAATAACACTATCTACGAAACGCCCAACAATGTTAAAAATGTTATAGTACTGTTACGTCTCCGTTTGTTAATTGATTTTCCGTAACTTCGTTCCGACGAAACTTTAGCGACACAAGTCCTTACTTAATAAAACTGGTTTATTCTTTCTGAATATAACTTTACCGATACACTTATTTTCAACAGTCGCTCTTTTACAAACGTTTTAACAACGAACGTTAACTTCAACAATAAATACTTCCTGAATGCAAGTTCAATTACTCACTACCTACACACATTCCCGTCACGTTGTCACCCTCTTGTAT
>NW_013667549.1:0-896 GCF_000517525.1 Limulus polyphemus
TATAATATTCTGAGGGTTTCTATTTGTTGGGCGAGTTCTTTTGGATTATTTAGTAAAAATAGTAATACAAAGTCTAAACCACTTAACGATAATGAAAGAGTTTTATTTCTTCGAGTACAAGTTAAACAAGTTAAGTTAACTAATATTTTCTGATAGGCCTAAGTTTACATTAGAAGATACTACAATGCGTTCGCTTGCTTCCTATTTTTCCTCGTACATGTGAAACTTCCTCGTATTTCTTATATTTTCGTGGTAACACTAATTCATTATGCACAAAAGTGAACTAACCGACAAACTGGGTAGCAAAAATTAAATCACTGACTAACAAACTCACTGATTCTGCTTTGTCGCACAATAGGTTCGTTGTCTTTATAATTTTGTGGTTTCCAGGTTTTACGATACTTTCTTTTCTGCAGAATTCATTGCTTTCCTATAGTACACATTCACATAGTCTATCTCAAGTTGTGTTTGTGATAACTCTGACTATAAACATAACTGGCAACGCCATCTAGGGTGAGTGGATCATCAAGAGTTGAATATGTTTATACAGGAGTGGTAGTGAATTCTTTCACCAAGTTTTGAACGTCTGTTCATATTCAGCAGTCCAGTAAACATAGTTTAGATTCTCTAGTAGTTTATGTAGAGAACAAGCCATGTCAGAAAATAATTTTACAAAATGGCAATAATAAAAGCACAATCCACTAAATTATTTTATCTCTCACACGCTCTGTCTTGACTGGTTCTATGAACACTTAATTATAAACAGATTCAGTCTTGACTGGTTCTATGGACACTTAATTCTAAACAGATTCAGTCTTCACTGGTTCTATGAACACTTAATTCTAAACAGATTCAGTCTTCACTGGTTCTATGAACACTTAATTATAAACAGATTC
>NW_013667549.1:1744-4457 GCF_000517525.1 Limulus polyphemus
GATTCAGTCTTCACTGGTTCTGTGGACACTTCTTCTACAACTATGAATACCATAAAAATCACTTATTGATGAAACAATGCACATTCTTAAAGTTCACTTTCTACATCAACACTTATCTTAACCAATCACGAGCATCTCTGAAGGTCTACTCACGTGTTATTATGTCATCTAAGTATACGAGTACAATAATTCAGGATAGCTCAGAAAAAATAACATATTTCATTAGTCATTCAGATATAGCAGGTGTATCACATAATCCAAATGGCAACACAAAAACTGCTGAAACCCATCTTCTGCAGTAAAGCGTACATTATCTTGACTTACCTGCAGCCATTCTTCAGATCCAAAGCTAAAACTTACTTAACTTAGGTAAACCATTGAAAGTAGAGTCAATCCTCGGCCTTACCTGGACATCCCTCTTCGTGATTCATTCATCTTCCAATAGTCCACACAAAATCTTGTTGATCATCATTCTATTCAAAGGTACAAATTACAATGCCCAGAGGCTAGTAATGAGTTCAATTACCCCTTGTTCTGTCATATATTTGCCCAGAGGCTAGTAATGGGTTCAATTACCCCTTGTTCTGTCATATAGTTTTTTCAAGTCTTTTTTTGAATGGGAGCTGTCTGACCAACTGACCTATTGAAGATGCATCTTCAGTATAAATATTATGAAATTGTTGGTCCTAGCTAAATAATAAGGTACTTTGGAAAAGGTATCGTGGTAACTTATGAGCAAGTCACATAATCTGAGAAATTGATCAGTTGTAAAATTGTCACAAGTATAGTCAAGTAGCTCATGTAAATATGGTCATTTGATATCCAACGTGTTGCATCACGTTTCTAAGATGGCTACCTTTAAAGTTCTTTAATGTGGAAGTGTTATTTGTAGAGATTAACATCCAGATTTAAGTTAGATTTCATGCTGTTGTTGTTGTTGTTGTCATCGCCCTAAAGATGCCATCTTTATTCTTAAGATCCATTTAAGCTATTCTAAGTAATAATCCCTTAGAAAAGTGTTTGGTTCTCTCACTAGATACAAAGTATAGTATGAATTATTTTTGTTGTATAGTTTTAAGAGATAACCACAATTTTAGTGTGCGTATGAGTGCTATTTCAAAATTTATGTCTTTGCATTTCATGAGATATCACAGATTTGTCTGCATGCTAAAAGCTCACAGTATCTTGCGAAATTTGGTCTATAATAATATTTAGCGAAACTGGCTTTCCAGATTTATCTTTCTCCGGGGTAATCTCTTTGTTTTTCACAGTTTGCTCAGTTTTGTTTTCTGCCAAAACTATTGTGGTAACTTTATATTCTCTTATTTCTGTTTGTTTCAATCAGTTAAAGTGGTAAATGTAATCATTGTAATGCATCTCTGCTGCGGAGCCCCATCTATAGGTGAAACTCGTAATTGGTGATTGTAATAGACTTAACATTATTGTTTACACAGTTTATTTTTTTCAAATGCCGAGATTTCTTAAGTTTCATCTTCAGTTATGTACTAAATCTATTCAAGCGTTTATTCAAAGCGTCCTTGATTTATGTGATTCCTACTATTTTAATGTTCGTCATACTTTATTATCCCATGTACTTGAATACATCTCAATGTTATTACTCTTTGAGGAATTTTCTTGTACCCTAGATGAAAGTAAATTTGTTAAACGTTAAAAGAACAAAACATTTTTTATAAGTATAAAACCTTTAGCTCGAGATGTGAGAAAATATTATTTTATTTATTTTCCTATGGTTTGGATTAAAGTCTCCTTCAAAAGTTAGAGCTAGTGTTTTTGTTGTTGTTTACATATTCCAGTACACGTTATATGCTCTGGATAAGATAAATACATAGGACTACGTGTTTTGTTTATTATTGTTGTCAAGACTTTTAGTTTGTGGTCGTGGTCTTCAGATTTCTCCGGTTTATGAAGTTTTATTTGGTTGTAATATTGTAGAATATTCTTCCTTTAAGGATTAGTAAATCATAACATGTAGTACAGCAAGAAGATAGACTAGTAGAGGGGTCTAACTGTAGTGGTTTTGTCTACTAACTGATAATCAATTATGATATCCGTCGACCAAAGAGTTATTGATTTTAAGCGTCTTATTTGAGGTTGTAGCTCTCACAAATATCTAGACTTTATGTCAAATATATTCTTCTTTTTTTAACATATAAACAAAAAAAGTATCAAGTCATTATTTCAAAGATATAATATGTTTTAAATATTTCAAGCTCAAACTGCATACAAATTTCACTTTATTTTTTGTCTCAAATTTCAACAACCAATCTTTTCTAAACGTGTCAGACAAGTTGTTCATATCTTAAGTTACTTTATCCAGTGTATACATTATCACCAGTTTATCTATCCTTTACTGTCGAAACGAACTTACACATTTGTTACATATAAAGCTGTTTTAAATAACTACAATGGAATAGCGTTCCTTGTAAAACGATTTTACCCTAAAAAGCCATATAGATGCTTCTTAGTTTTACATGATGCTTATAAGTTTTATAGCTTCCCTGTATTATTTTTACTGAATTGTGCATTTGGAGCTAATGAAATTAATATACATCATTCACGCGTACATGATGTACAAACGTTTTTGATATATTTGTTTGTTTGTTTGAATTTCACGTAAAGCCGTCCCTAATTTAGCAGTGTAAGACTAGAGGGAAGGCAGCTAGTCATCACCACTCGCCGCCAACTCTTGGGC
>NW_013667549.1:5457-8054 GCF_000517525.1 Limulus polyphemus
CGACCCTCAGATTGCGAGTACCTCCTACAATATAAGGTAACTTTTTTAGTAACTATTACATATTTTGCTTGCTAGTTTCATGATTAGCACAGCACATAAAAAGTGCTGTGATAAAACACATAAAAGGTGCTGTGTTTCAGTGAATTATTGTCTACATATGGACTTTATAAGATTCCCAAATATCAAAAGTGATTTTCAACTAAAAGTATTTTATGTCTAACCAAATTACGATGGATTGTTTGTTTGTGGAATTTCGCGCAAAGATACGCGAGGGCTATCTGCGTTAATGGTCCCTAATTTTGAAGAGATAGACTAGCTGGAAGGCAACTAGACAATACCTGATGACGACAAAACCTTGTCGAAACGTTGTTGTACATTTGCTGTTATGATAAACTTATATTAAAGTTTTTCTCCATTACCCATTCAAGCCGTCTCCAAGAATTATTAATCTCAAAATGGGTTCCTCATCATCGAACAAGACAATACCATCCACCGCAAACTTTTATTGACAACTCTTTGACCAACGAATAATTGGATTGAAGGTTACATTATAACACCTGCGTTGCTGAAAGAATGAGCACGCTTGTTTACGGGTTCGAACCCACGGCCCAAAAATTGCAAGTCGAGTGCCTAATCATCAGTCCTAGCCCGGCCTACCAAATTAGGAAGTTAAAAAATGATTTTGCTTTGTCTTACACAAAAGATCACTTGTACAAACTTCAGTGTATTGTATTTATTGTATATTGTTGTTTAATAAACCTACATCTACCTAAAAACTAAGTACATTTGAAATCATAAGACTCGTTTGGTGCTATGGAAAGTTAAATAATGACTTAAGTACCCAAGCTTGTTGTTGTTTGACAATTTAAAACCCGAGCGTGGCCTAAAGGTTAGCTTAATGGATAAGAAATCCGAATGGCTCGGTTTCGAGGCACGAAACACACCTCGAACATTCAGATATTGGTGCATGATAAGAGTGACAGTTAAAAATAGCGTTTAAGGCAGCAGGTTCTACCAGTTGGTTGCCTTCCCTCTAATCTACAGTTCAAAATTAGAAATGACTATCCCTAGACTTTTGTGCTTATCTTTTAATCCATTTTATGCATAAGGTATCATTCAGGTGAAGAAAAAGATAGTTACTAATATAAAAAAATAAGGAAACAGCAAATAAAATAATCCAACCATAATTAAATAAAAGTAGACTTGTGCTATAAAGGTAAGAATAGACAAAACAAAAAACTCACAGCTGGATATAATGTATTTATAAAAATATTTTAATCGAAAAGAGGCTTAAAAAACCCGCTTCTTTCAAACTATCAGTCACCTTCATATAAACAAACCCTCTTTTCGAAACTCCTTTAATTGTGGTGGGCAAACATGTCATTTGTTTCCTACCCTCTTATTTAATGAAAAACAATTTAAATACTTTCAGTGCACATAATCTTAATATAAACTGTTCACCAATGGATCTATTTAACCGAGTCATTCAACTAGGGTGTCGCATGTGCTTTCTTGTGAGAACGGTATCTGTAAAGTGGAGCTCACTATATCGATATATACAACGATCGTTTCCTCTAGCAGGTCAGGTGATACCTCAAAGATACAACATTTTAATTTTGTAGTGGGAGTGACAGTCAGTCACGTGAGTAGCGACTGCACCCTGAGAAGAAACACATTGTTGTTGTACTTACAAAATGCTATGTTTACTCCTCTGGAACACATTGATTCGCTTATTCTGATCGCTATAGATTCCATACCTTTCTTGTCTGAGAGCTCTTCAGTAAAGGCAACTACAAGCAACATGTATTTCTAAACTTTAGTTGTTGTATGATTGAAATACAGATTGTTTCATTGTGTGTACAATGTGTGAAATACAGATTGTTTCATTGTATGTACAATGTGTGAAATATAGATTGTTTCATTGTGTGTACAATATGTGAAATACAGATTGTTTCATTGTATGTACAATGTGTGAAATACAGATTGATTCACTGTGTGTACAATGTATCCAGTTCCCTTTTTTGTTTCAAACTCAGTCGAGGTTAAGAGAATTCAGAAAAACTCCGTAATATATTTTCTGTATGAAACTCCTGTTAGTCTATGGCTCCTATCCGATTACTCTAATTACTTCGATTACGCATATGAAATAATATAACTATAACAGAATAATAGAAGCAGCTGTATCTTTTCTTATCACTGTTAAAAGTTACAACTACCATACCATTTGAGAATATTTCATAAAATTCACGAGCAGAGCTTGGAATCAGATAAAAAGATATAAAATGCTTTACAACTGTTTTCATATTTGGTTCAGAATGCATAAAGAATAATGAATAAGTACATTACACTGGTGGTCTTGGCAACTCAATCAATTCTCAGATGTTAAAGACTAGAAATCACATTGGAATGTTCTTTATGATTAAGACAAGACAAGATTCTAAATTAGATGCCCACTAGCTATAGCACTGGAACATCAAATTTTTTATCACGAGATCGACTTTGAATAAAGCCCTCTTTAGTGTACAGCAATCCTCTTGAAAGTAAAACGAATACTAGCAGCACATATTTTCTTTCTATCCCCCCAATATCAACACTAG
>NW_013667549.1:9054-20937 GCF_000517525.1 Limulus polyphemus
TTGTATCTTTCTTAGTAGCCACAACTGGCTGGAGATGGTATCTCAGTTTTATTTACTAATTAGTTTCTTGTGCTTCTATATTATATATTCCTCACCCCCCCAAAAAAAAACTATATTTTACCCAAGATTTAGTTGTGATTGCAACTTATTTTGGTGTATACCAACATGAAATCCAAAACAGAAGCCCTATTTTATTTTAAGCAAAGTCATACTAAGTCATGCATATAAAAACGTGTTCATTTTAAGGATATGTTTGTTGGTATTATACAAAGTCATGCATATAAAAACGTGTTAATTTTAAGGATATGTTTGTTGATATCATACTAAGTCATGCATATAAAAACGTGTTAATTTAAAGATATGTTTGTTAGTATCATACTAAGTCATGTATATAAAAACGTGTTAATTTTAAGGCTATGTTTGTTGATATCATACTACGTCATGCATATAAAAACGTGTTAATTTTAAGGATATTTTTGTTGATATCATACTACGTCATGCATATAAAAACGTGTTAATTTTAATATTACGTTTGTTGGTGTCATACTAAATAATGCATATGTAAATGCGTTAGTTTTAAGGATATGTTTGTTGATATCATACTACGTCATGCATATAAAAACGTGTTAATTTTAATATTATGTTTGTTGGTGTCATACTAAGTAATGCATATGTAAATGTGTTAGTTTTAAAAAAATTTTTGTTTGTATCATGTTCCCCGATGGGACAACAGCAGCTGTATGGACTTACAACGCAAAAATCCGGGGTTCGGTAGACACAGCAGACAGTCCAATGTGGCTTTGCTATAAAACAAACAGTTCGTATCATACTGACTGTACGTAAAAATTGTTATATTTTTAAGAGAAATATTTTATGGTATCATACAAGTACATACATAGGGTATTTTTTTTTAAATATATTTCATGATACCATACATTTATCGATAGAGAAAAATGTTATTATTGAAGATATATTTGATGGTATAGTAATAGGTGACACTATCCATGTCGTAACCATAGTCACGTTTAAGTTCTTCGTTGACGTCTGGTGTTTTAAGTGTCTTTTATTACTAGTCAAGATAAAGTTATCCCATAATCAGAACTTAGAGTTAACGCTAGGAATCTTACTGGTTGTGACGTTATCAGTATTAATGATCTTGTCATGATCATGTTAGTTATTACCAATAAAACTTATGATTATATGATCTGATAACTAGTCGATGCTGGAAAAAGACTTAGTAACAAATGGAACATATGTCTTTAAATCTTCAAAATGCAAAGTAATATCTGAACATATTTTCCTACTGATAGTAATTTTAAAACATTTCTTTGTTTTCAACATATCAGTTTCAAGAGAATAAACGTACGTATGGTTACAAAAATATATGTGACAAGTATACACGTTTCAACACAACGTAAATCGTGAACATTATCCTTACTAACGTTAAGTTAATCTTGTCTTGTTAATGCTCTAGTTGGCAGAAATCCAAGATACTCTTGTCGCGTGTTCCTCGTGCACATACTCAGCGATTGCTTGCTGAAGATGAAACTAAGCCTATTTTGGAATAATAAATTATATGTGCAGAGCAGAGCACCTGGATATGGCGTTCACAATAGCGTTTGATGTGTGTTTATCTTAACTTATAACATTGTTCGTGTGTTCTTTTTTATGAAAATTAATGCACAATAACTAATTTTTTTAGTTATAGGTGTATTTAAGCCATAACAAGCTTGCTTGTTTAAGTGAAAAGCTACACAATGGGTATTTGTGTTTTGTCCACCACGGAAATCGAACCGTGGATTGTAGTGTTGTAAGTACATAAACTTACTACTGATTAACTGGGGACATGTAACAAGCTTTTTTCTAACAACATGTTAGAGAAATAACTTACTTTATTTTTTACTTTCACTAAAAAAATCCGTATAATTACTAACAAATCTTCCTTTATTTATACCAACGACTGACATTAACAAAATAAATTTGATATTTTTTCTAATACTTGATAATTTTGGTTGAAGCTGTTTTCTGCCTTTAAAGTGCGTATAATAATTATATCAATTCTTGTCCTAATATTGGAATTTTTTTATTTTGATCAACTGATAATATTGATTCTAATATTCGAACTATTGACAATAGCCAATACAAATATGTAACGTAACAATATGTCCTTATGGTTACTAGATAGAGGAGTTTTCAGTACCGGGCAAAGCACAGACTCTCTTCCCTTCAGTTATGAATTGTTGTCTCAGTACATTTTTCAGTGTGCAGACCAGACAACATGTTAACGTCCCTAATTTCAAATCACCGACCAAAAGGAGACAACCGTTTGACACCAACATAATGGTATTTTGTTAGTTAGTTATTTGTTAATTAATTTTTACTCTGTTCAGTAATTTGTTATCATATGTGTGTATTTTTCACACCAAATTCCGAATTGCACTTTAATATAAAGAATTGAAGATTAAAGCTGATAATCACTATTCGACATTTTATAGAAATAAAATATAAACAATATACACCACACACTATTCCACAAAACATAAACAATTTACACCACACACTATTCCATAAAACATAAACAATTTACACCATACACTATTCCACAAAACATAAACAATTTACACCACACACTATTCCATAAAACATAAACAATTTACACCATACTCTAGTCCACAAAACATAAACAATTTATACCATACACTAGTCCACAAAACATAAACAATTTACCCCATACTCTAGTCCACAAAACATAAACAATTTACACCATACACTATTCCATAAAACATAAACAATTTACCCCATACTCTAGTCCACAAAACATAAACAATTTATACCATACACTATTCCACTAAAACATAAACAATTTACCCCATACTCTAGTCCACAAAACATAAACAATTTACACCATATACTAGTCCACAAAACATAAACAATTTATACCATACACTAGTCCACAAAACATAAACAATTTACACCATACACTAGTCCACAAAACATAAACAATTTACACCATACACTATTCCATAAAAAGTCTGATTTTGACAAAAAAGAATACTTTTTCTCAAATTGGTAATACGGAACTGGAATTTTCAACCTTATGTACATGTGGAATTAAAGGCCAGATTAGAGATGCCTAGAATGCAGGTATGACCAACCGTTGTTTTGATCTACTGACAAAAAGAAGAGAGCCAGAGCAAAGCAGCAGGTGTCGCTCGCTACAAGGGGTTTTTGAACTACTTTCAGCGGCATTATGTCTCGAAACCTGAACCCTTTGAACCGCAAACAGACACGCTAACAGCTACATCCTGCCTCACACTCGTTGTTCCGTCATAAGAGTAAAGTTCTATTCTTATAAAGACAAATTTTATATAAATGTGAATTTCTCGTTAAAATAAGAGAAGTCGCACTTAAAAAGAACAAACATAAAATTTAAATGTCCATCAAACTACTATGTCAAATATATTAGCCTTTCTCATCAAATATGAATATAAATCCTTACAGTAGGTCTAATAGATGTGAATACTTAAAACGTATTCTAAATATTAAAATATCGACGAATTTTTAATTTCTATCTTTATTATCATTAAACAGATTGCAATACTCAATTGTCTGAAATCTAACAGAACAAGATTTATTAAACACAGCTGCCAAAGTGTCTTTTAAATAATATTATAATACTAAAAATAGTAGATTCTGAGCCCTAGTCTTTACGTTTCATCAGTAATGGTTTGTTTTTGTTTTTCAGAAAGTCTGAATTTTCTTCAGATTTATGAATATTTTTTTAGAGACTCAGGCTGTCATACTATTGACTATCAATTTTGATGTTTTCTTGTGCGTGTTGATAACTTAATTCCCATGGTCCTAACAATTTTTAAACACAACTTTGTTTTTTAATGTTAAGTTCAATAACTGTATAATCCTACCTAATCATTCTCCACCATTATCGTTTAAAAGTACCATTTGAATTGAAATTCCGACCAATCCACTATAATGAGTTAGCGATATCGCAGACAGGACAGAATGAATTATCAATTTTCCTCAGTAGCAGACTTGGAAAAATCCAGAAAAAAACTTAGTTAAGAAGAAATACAATACAAATGACGTTCGTATTATTATGATAAAGCTCATTAATTTCTCATTATTCAACACTATCAAATACAAGTTTTTGAAACAGTTGTTAAAAGTAACTGAAAGACTATTTAAAACATTCAGACAAATTGTGTGGCCTCTTTTCATGTTGAAGATGAAGACTACGCCATTAAAAATTTTCATTTTTTTTTCCAAAGCTATTATTTAGTTTGTTTGTTTTATTTTTAATTATGCACAAAGCTACCCAAGGGCTATCTGTGCTCTGCCCATCACAGGTATCGAAACCAGGTTTCTAGCGTTGTAAGTCCGTAGACATACCGCTGAGCCACTAGGTGGCTACTATTATTTATCTATCAGTTCATGATTCGTATTCAGCTTACTCTGTATTTTACTTACTTCGAATAAATGTGATACGATTCAATGAGAAAATTAAATCTATATATGTATATATTATGTCAAGTAAATAGTTGTAGGAATGTTGCAACTTTAAGGCAACCAATAGAGTTATTGAAGAAGTAACTTTCATGGAGCATAAAACATGAAATAACGTAAAACGTAGATTTGTTAAAGCTTGTTTAATACATATATCATGGCTGCTGAGAAAAAGAATACAAAAACTTTAGATCAAAGTAAAACGTACGTGCCGCCAATAATAACAAAGCGGGGAATATAACGTTACAAATTCTACAACTATACTATAATGTGGTTTTCTATCACTTGTGAACTTTCTTTTGATATTCTGCCCACGCCTAGTTAGAAAAAGAATTCGGTGATATAGTCGTGTAACTTTTTTTAACACAGAATAGGCGTAACATTATCTTTGAAGTAGTTTTTTACCCATGAAAAACAAAATTAATCACATCAGCTATTCATATTGTTACCATGTTGCTTCATTCGGGCATAATTCCATGGTTTAAAAAAACTCGGATACACACTTTCACATTCATATTTTGTCATATTCATAAAGGATAGATAAATAGGTCAAGAGGATAAACTTTATCCTAATAGGAGAGGTATTTCTGAAGATACGATAGCAACAGTGATGGAGATACACAGTCTCTTAAGCCTGACTTTTACTCGTTAGACTCGTGCATTAAATAATATTTGAAATAAAGAATTAAGAGCAAGTATAAGTGCTTAAGCCTACAATGTCCACTCTATAACTACCATCTTCCATCTCCATCCAGTTGTGGCTACTGAGAAAGATACAATACCATCTACCATCTCCAGTTGTGGTGTTGTTGTGGCTACTAAGAAAGATACAAGACAATCTACCATCTCCAGCCAGTTGTGGCTACTGAGAAAGATACAAGATATCTACTATCTCCAGCCAGTTGTGGCTACTAAGAAAGAAACAAGATTATCTACCATCTCCAGCCAGCTGTGGCTACTGAGAAAGATACAAGATTATCATATTTACTGATTAGTTTCTTATATCGCAGTGTTATTTACTAATTAGTTTCTTGTATCTCAGTGTTATTTACTAATTAGTTTCTAATATCGCAGTGTTATTTACTGATCAGTTTCTTACATCGCAGTGTTATTTACTAATTAGATTTCTTGCATTGTAGTATTATTTACTAATTAGTTTTCTTGTATGTCAGTCTTATTTACTAATTAGTTTCTTATATCGCAGTGTTATTTATTAATTAGTTTTCTTGTATTTCAGTCTTATTTACTAATTAATTTCTTATAGTTATTTACTGATTAGTTTCTAGTATCTCAGTATTATTTACTAATTAGTTTCTTGTATTTCAGTGTTATTTACTAATTAGTTTCTTGTACCTCAGTGTTATTTACTAATTAGTTTCTTATATCGCAGTGTTATTTACTATTTAGTTTCTTATATCGCAGTGTTATTTACTATTTAGTTTCTTCTATCTCAGTGTTATTTACTAATTAGTTTCTTATATCACAGTGTTATTTACTAATTAGTTTCTTATATCGCAGTGTGCTTTGGCTGTAACTCTAGTAACCGACTACTGCTTTGGCTGTAAAACTCATATATTCTTTCTACACCTGGAAATCCCTTAATTTATTTCATCTATCACTCAAAATTAACTCAAGTAATCAAACACACACCAGTCAGTAGTACTGTCATGATATTTCTATCATTCAAAATCAACTACAATAAGAAACTACACGACTCCTGCAGTAACACGCTTGTCTTACCTCTGCCTATCCAAATCCACTGCATGGCCCACTACAGTCTACTAAGAAAGTATACAAACCTTTCTTACTTACATACAGAGTTTATTTGGAAGACTTCTCGTCATTCAACATACCTTTATACCACTTATTAGTTGGCATGCTTCATTCTCGAGCTTCATCAACCGATGCGCGTCGGTATTACTCTAATTCTCAATCTTCATCAACCGATGGCGTTGAGTATTACTCTAATTCTCAATCTTCATCAACCGATGGCGTTGAGTATTACTCTAATTCTCGATCTTCATCAACCGATGGCGTTGAGTATTACTCTAATTCTCAATCTTCATCAACCGATGGCGTTGAGTATTACTCTAATTCTCGAGCTTCATCAACCGATGCGCGTCGGTATTACTCTAATTCTCATTCTTCAGCACATCGTACTATGAATGTTGACCTCATATTTTCATTATGGTACTTTTATCTAGTAAATCAAATACAAATTCTACACAACGATACATTTAACAGAAGACTATGGAACGTTTGCCTATAGCAACAGCCTCCAGTCTAAAACTTGCATACATCAAGAAATTGAGGATATTTCTCAGAGGTTTGTTTTCTTAAATTTTTTTTATTTTCTTTCTTAGCCTGCCCCCAGTAGCACAGCGGTTTGTCTACGGACTTACAACCCTAGAATCAGGGTTTCGATACCCGTGGTGAGCAGAGCACAGATAGCCCATTGTGTAGCTTTGTGCTTAACTTCAAAAACAACAACAACTCCGTCTGAGCCTCAATTTATAAAGTCAGCTATTGTTACACCCTCTTTCTTTCTATGTCAAAAATGATAACTTTAATGTTTTGCTTATCCTGAAAAGAGATGCTGATGAACACGGGTGATTAAAAACAAAATTAAAACAATACTTTAAAGAAATACAGGTTTCTGTCATGTTCATATTTTGAATCCGGATTTTTACTGAAACTAGTTTTCGATCCTCTGCGGAGGTTATCATCAGGCTTAAAGAAAGACAAAAGAATTCATGCGTATACATTTAATATTAGTAAAATAACTTTTATACATATCTGTTTCAACTGCCAACAGCAAAATTGTTTTAGTTTTGCTAAACTTGTGCACTGTGATGTTTTTATTTTGTTTATAATTGTACTGTTGTTGTTTTTTCTGGGATGCTCAAAAATATCTTGGAAAATGAGTCGATAAAAATTAAAAAAAAATTAAACACCAGGAACTAATGTTAAGCGCAAACACCACGAATATGTTTACCAGAATTAATTCATATATATATATAAACGACGCATAAAAAGCTCTATATTTATCAAATCTGTGTGATAAACATGCATATAATAGATAGTGGTAAGCCTAGGACTCAAATGTGAACCCGAAAAGTTCAACTACCACTAATTAAGAGAAATAAAACAGTGCCATTCTATCTATTTTTATTAGAAACCGTACAAGATAAATCAATCGACTTCAGTACGTTTGTATTAGAAATACGCAATGAAAAGCTTAACAATGAAATTATATAGTCTTCCCTTACGCTTGTTTAACATGTAGAAAAATCGCTCGTGTCAATTTATACTCAGCTTCTAATTTAGGTACAAAAACTACGTGATTCTTAGGATTAGTAGGTATGTAATTTTTGGAAGCCATTGAAAACTAGGCGTTAGATCATGTAAGAGTTGTCTACCTATTTAGTTATCTATCAGTCACTGGGGTTGGATAACTATATGTCTATTCACGTAACTTCACAATATGAATGATAAGTTATTTGTGTTATTAATTTGTCTCATTAAGTTCGTTTTGAAACCAGTAAACCGTTTCTCGTCTAAAATGACCATGATTACTATCAGGTCCCTAGCAAATGAACCACGTGATAAGAACGTAACGCATCGCGTTATTCGGAGAATGTTTCAGTTTTGTTTTTCCCCCCTTTTTTTTTTTAAATTAACTTTGAGTCCTGTTAAGGTTTACTAAAAGGCACATTGCCAGCGAATGTATGTTGTGAGTGTCTTATCGTTTTATTATAGTTAAATAAATATAGCTAATTTTTCGTTTTGAAATTTATAAATCAAAATATTGTGACCTATTCTTGTACAGCTCGAAATATCTGAGAAATCAAATTTGGTTATATATCTATAAACTGTAAACTGGGATAACTGTAAAACAACCATCAGTATAACATTTTTCTTTATGCGGGATAGATGAGAAATCAAATTTGGTATTATATATCTATAGATAAACGAAATTGTAAAGTGGGATAACCGTAAAACAACCATCAGTATAACATTTTTCTTTATGCGTGATAGAAAATTTCGAATAACATTTGCTCTAACTTATGTGACATTTCCAGTAAGGTCATTAATCGTAGAATAAAGAACGTTCTGGTGTGTGAACAGTCCACGAAATGTCATAAAAAATATCAACTGTGACCTTTATACACGAATGTCACATATAAATACGTTCAAGAAACGTCTTAAACTTTCATTTATATTCACGGCATTCTATACACACATAAGTATTAGCTAATCCTTGAAAGGGATATGTATCTATAGGGAAAAATTACAAAATAGTACATATATAATCATCAGAGTACGTTATAACGTGACTGATATCTCATGATATCGTTAGATGACTTATCGTGGTTAACATCTCGATATTTGCTCATAATTCTATCATGATATAATAAGGTGGTTGATCTTCCATCATATAATGATATGATCATGAGAAGATATCATAACTTAGTTGGTATCATTACTATTAGATGACATATAAGTTGATATCTCATGATATAACCATGAGAAGAAAATATAATAAGCTTTATATTGAATCATAATAGGATATTATCGTTAGATGGTTATTTATTCATAAACATGCATAGAAGAAAAGGAAAAGCAGTCTTTATCCGGACAACACACCATAAACATGTATAGAAGAAAAGGAAAAGCAGTATTTATCCGGACAACACACCATAAACATGTATAGAAGAAAAGCAGTCGTTATCCGGACAACACACCATTAACATGTATAGAAGAAAAGGAAAAGCAGTCTTTATCCGGACAACACACCATTAACATGTATAGAAGAAAAGGAAAAGCAGTTTTATCCGAACAACACACCATAAACATGTATAGAAGAAAAGGAAAAGCAGTCTCTATCCGAACAACACACCATAAACTTGTATAGAAGAAAAGGAAAAGCAGTCTTTATCTGGAAAACACACCATAAACTTATATAGAAGAAAAGGAAAAGCAGTCTCTATCCGGACAACACACCATAAACATGTATAGAAGGAAAGGAAAAGCAGTCTCTATCCGGAAAACATACCATAAACATGTATAGAAGAAAAGGAAAAGCGGTCTTTATCCGAAAAACACACCATAAACATGTATGGAACAAAAGGAAAAGCAGTCTTTATCCGAACAACACACCATAAACATGTATAGAAGAAAAGGAAAAGCAGTCTTTATCCGAACAACACACCATAAACATGTATAGAAGAAAAGGAAAAGCAGTCTTTATCCGGACAACACACCATAAACATGTATAGAAGAAAAGGATAAGCAGTCTTTATCCGGACAACACACCATAAACATGTATAGAAGAAAAGCAGTCTCTATCCGAACAACACACCATAAACACGTATAGAAAAAAAGAACTTCCTGACAGCATTCTCTATGTGGACAACACAGTAGAGACATGTATATAATAAAAGAACTTCCTGACAGTGTTCTCTATTTCGACAACACGACTTTAAACGAGAATGGAATAGAATAGTTAAAATGTATTTATTACGTCATATAGAGCGCTGCTGCAGACGTTCCTATGCTGGTTGACTAAAACATATTACATCTATCATGACTGAAACTCCTATTATTTTGAGGTCAACTTTTGTTTACACTCATATGATTAAAAAGTCATAATGGGTCAGTAAAGAATAATGTGATAAAAAATACTAACAATTATTGTGATGTAACGTTACACTTTTTAATTATAAATGTTCATGCTTTACTAGCTTATAATAATTATTCTTTTGTGATTACTTTTTTAAAACATTTCCTGGAAAATGTTATGTATTCTATCTACAGGTGCTAACACTGGCATACAGTATTTTGTTAAGCTACGTTGCGAACCCTAAACTGCTTTTTGAACATTCCTTTTTATGAGTTACAAAGTTAAAGTATTCTCCACCTAGCGACAAGCACATTGTAACTTAAGAATTAAGTAACAGTGTGCCCAACTAAAGTTGTGATGCTTTTTTTATGCACAAGAAAATAAAAATGGATACATCATCTCCAATTTTCCTTATTGGAAGCTCGACTTAATATAGATCAGAATGAAGAGCGACAGCCCCATAATATGTAACACTAAATAGTCAACATGATATCAAAAACAGCATGAGTGATACGCAGAAAATGACCTGTATATCATAGCGCGTCTCATCGGTTCTAGCTTACACAAGAAACTTTTGCTAAAAGCTTAGCCATTACATTGCCTCTCAGCCTTTTAGCACGATCTCTTTCTAAGTATATTGCACGAAGTCACATGAGGGACTTATTCTGTCCACATCGTACTTTTTGTCATTTTCTCAAAACTACTTTCCAAAATACACTATATTCTGTGTATAATTTATCTCTCATGTACATATGGCTTTATTTTGTCACATTACTTTTGTTTTTCTTCACAACATTGGCTTTTTTTCCTTGTATCTCAGTGTTATTTACTAATTAGTTTCTTGTATTTCAGTGATTTTTATTAATTAGTTTTCTAGTATTTCAGTGATATTTACTAATTAGTTTCTTATATCGCAGTGTTATTTATTGATTAGTTTCTTGTATCTCAGTTTTATTTACTAATTAGTTTTCTTGTAACTGAGTATTATTTCCTAATTACTTTTCTTGTACCTCAGTTTATTTACTAATTAGTTTTCTTGTATCTCAGTTTCATTTACTAATTAGTTTCTTATATCGCAGTCTTATTTATTAATTAGTTTCTTGTATCTCAGTTTTATTTACTAATTAGTTTCTTATATCGCAGTCTTATTTACTATTTAGTTTCTTGTATCTCAGTGTTATTTACTAATTAGTTTTCTTGTATCTCAGTTTCATTTACTAATTAGTTTCTTATATCGCAGTCTTATTTATTGATTAGTTTCTTGTATCTCAATCTTATTTACTAATTAGTTTTTGTATCTCAGTCTTATTTACTAATTAGTTTCTTGTACCTCAGTTATATTTACTAATTAGTTTTCTTGTATCTCAGTGTAGTCGGTTACTAGAGTTACAGCCAAAGCAGTAGTCGGTTACTAGAGTTCTAGAGTTGAGTTTTAGGGACAGAGAGAAGATATGAGTGTTACTGCAGGAGCTGTAGTCGGTTACTAGAGTTACAGCCAAAGCAGTAGTCGGTTACTAGAGTTGAGTTTTAGGGACAGAGAGAAGATATGAGTGTTACTGCAGGAGCTGTAGTCGGTTACTAGAGTTACAGCCAAAGCAGTAGTCGGTTACTAGAGTTGCAGCCAAAGCAGTAGTCGGTTACTAGAGTTGAGTTTTAGGGACAGAGAGAAGATGTGAGTGTTACTGCAGGAGCTGTAGTCGGTTACTAGAGTTACAGCCAAAGCAGTAGTCGGTTACTAG
>NW_013667549.1:21608-23470 GCF_000517525.1 Limulus polyphemus
CACAATATTACTTTCCAACTCTTCACAATGTCAATAGAAGCACTTAATAACACAATATTACTTTCCAACTCTTCACAATGTCAATAGAAGCACTTAATAACACAATATTACTTACCAACTCTTCACAATGTCAATAGAAGCACTTAATAACACAATATCCAAAGGCAGAATAAAATATTAACTTATAAATAAACACAAAACACCTAATAACATTAACACCTTCTATCTGAAGATGCATCAGACAACATAGATACTCTCAAAAGATGCATAGTTACTCAAACTTCACATCAGTAAACATAGTCACGTTCTAAGGAAGTTCATATAAATAAACCAAACTCACTCATCTGTTTCCAAAACATAAAGGTAGTCTCCTAATGCGATAGACACACCGTAATATACTTACATAAACGGTCATTAATGCAACCAGAAGAAACTGTGATTAGCAAAGTACTAAATTTCGCTTTAACACGTGAAAAAACACCCAACTTAGACAAAAGGCTATAATAATTTATTCTGTGGTAGAAAGAAGATAATTTAGAATTAAAAAATTTCACCAGTTCAGAAAATCATGAAATGTAAACCTTGCCATAGGTGCCTAACCAGGGGGTAGAAGGGCACGTTTCACCTTACTTTCAATATTTTAACAAAAACATTTCTCGCTCCATTCGCTCGTCAATTCTTCCCTTTAAATACATTTTTGATATCTTAGTCTAAGTGATGTATTTAATCGCTAACTTTAGGTAGCCTTTTTTCTTGTGATAGATATTGAATGGGGAGGGATATTTAGGGCTATCATTATCATTTATAATACAGCGATCTATGAAGTTCGGTAGATCATTATTATTTGTGATGTTTTGTTTCGAAATATTTCTTATTGAAACATGGAGGAAGGTAACACAATGTTTACCTGAATTACCATTATTAAACTTTTCATTGTGATCAACAGCTTGCTTGGTCGCCAATTTTGTCTTCACATCTTTTAGTCGCCATCTTTTTTATTTTCTTGGCCTCACTTTTTTTTTTACAGCTGAGCTGTTTTTCGTTTCGATATCATGGATTGGACAAACAACAAAGTTATTTTCAGAGAGAGGAACTTAATAACAAAGAAAATAAAAGAAGCCTTACATATCAGAAAACAGAGACAAAAACAGAAATAAACAATTTATAGATTAGACAAATGCAAAACGAGCCAATCAGAAAGCAGAATTTTTCTGTTCAATTTGAAAAATTTATTACACAAGAGACCTCAACCAGGAACGCTCCAGAGCTTCACAAAGCTGTCCATCATGTATTGTTATATTCCTCTTGTACTATGTAGTATATATATATATATATGTTACATTATTTTTTTCTTTTTCACCAGAGGTGAAGTTTAAAAGCCAATCTGTGACGTGGAGTTTGTTTGTAGTTAAGTACAAAGCTACACACGGGGCTATATGTGCTCTACCCACCACGGGTATCGAAACCCAGTTTCCAACGTTGTAAGTCCACAGACATGCCTCAACGCCACTGGGGGCGTGACGTTGAGACCTTTTAACCTCCTTGTGTTAACAATTTATGTTAAAAAATCACAAAATTTCAAAAACACTAGCTTTAGTTTACGTTTCATGAGACAAATCACTATTTATTTCAAAAACACTAGCCTTAGTTTACGTTTCATGAGACAAATCACTTTATTTCAAAAACACTAGCCTTAGTTTACGTTTTATGAGACTAATCACTTTATTTCAAAAACACTAGCCTTAGTTTACGGTTCATGAGACTAATCACTTTATTTCAAAAACACTAGCCTTAGTTTACGGTTCATGAGACAAATCACTTTATTTCAAAAACACTAGCCTTAGTTTACGGTTCATGAGACA
>NW_013667549.1:24456-32505 GCF_000517525.1 Limulus polyphemus
ATTGCTCTATGTGGCCAAAGTAAGGTACCTTTTGAACAGCTGGTAATAGAGCGAGAAATGACAACACTCGAGAACCATAGTCGCCTACTCTCAGAACTGTGGAGGACACCATGATTGATAGATTGAATATGATAGAGCTTGTAGGTGTTTTCTTATAAAATTACCAATTCTGATTTAATATATAACACATAACTAAAGGCTTGAATAATAAAGATGTATGGCGATGTAATAGCAACAGTCAAATCAACTTCAAGCTAACATTTACACGTCCCTTCTGAAAAACCCCTATGCATACATAGATGAAAACATCCTGTCTTCATAAGGCAATTGTTTTGTCAAAAAGCTCGTTTTGTAAAATCGCTTACTTCCATTGGAAACGTACAAAAAATTGTTTATGTCACTCACGATAAGTGACCACGTGATATCATTTTTATTGTCATTTTCCTTTCTGTTTTCATGATCGTTTTCTTATCCATAGACTTTATTTGAAACTTCAAAATGAAATATTTATTTGGACTACAATGTGTATTAAAATCCGTCTATTCACAAAATGAAAAAGGGTATTATGAACAGTATCAAAATAGTTTACGAGGGGATATTTTTTTCGTGGAGATTCATTTATCATTCAATATATAGTGTTGCAAGGACATAGACTAAGTAATCACAATCAAATGGAATGTTGTTATACAACCTTTACACTCGAAAGTTAGATGGGATTACTTCAAAAACGTAACACTGCTTTTACACAAACATTCATCTTATTGATAGGAAATGAATAAACAACATGTAATATTTACTACTTTCAAAAACAATTTATCAACCAATATCAAAATGGGTTAAGTTCTTGCATCTTGAAAGAAAGCGTCATCTACAACAACACTACTCACTCCCGTAGAAACCAGTTCAGGTTAATTAATAGCACATAAGGGAAATTATATATTTCGATCCTACAGTTCAGCTTTTCTGTCTTTTTTAGCAGCCACATACATATATATATCATAAAAATGTCTCACGAAAGCGAAACGTTATTCATTATAAAGTTTAAAATACTTAACTTTATGAGAAGAAACTTTTGTTTACTTATCGTAAATGCTATACGTGCTTTTGAAACACCAAAAGACTACGTATTAGGTTCAGATATAAGCATGTTAAGGTTGAAAAGTGTTTAATAATAAGATATTTTAATTCTTTATCAACTAATAATAGGAGTAGGTAGATCGGTATTTTCTGTAATATTACATTACATTAAGACTGTTAATTATTTTTAGCAGATCTTTCTTTATTGACTCTATAATTGTTTCCAGTAAGCTCACGCTTCGCCAGCATAGGTGTTATTTCCCATGATCACCAAACATGCTCGCCCTTTCAGCCGTGGGGTGTTATAATGTGACAGTCAATTCCACTATTCGTTAGTAAAAGAGTAGCCCAAGAGTTAGCGGTGGGTGGTGATGACTAGTTGCCTTCCCTCTAGTCTTAAACTGGTAACTTACGGACGGCTAGCGCAGATAGCCCTCGTGTAGCTTTGCGCAAAATTCAAAAACAAACAAACAATTTCCCGTGACAGTAATCAAGATACACAGTAGTGTGTCGTGCGGCCAAAACAACCTGCTGCAGGACACACGGTGTGTTATTAACATTAGTGATAGCTTAGCGATTTTTCCCCTTCTTTATCTCGAAGTGTGGTAATTCAAACTGTCGTATATTTTTAGTGGGTGTGCTCCACTGCACTCTTACTTCACATACCAGATTTCAAGGTAATCCATTAAGAAATACCTGAGATACAACATCTCCAATTTTAATTGAGTTTCTTCCTATTTTTTTCTTCGCACCAAAAGTACGGAAACTTTATTTGATAGAAAAAACATAGTTAACTTTTATGTATTTTTTTTTAATTTGTTACACTGATACATCTTACAACCTACGATCAGGAGTCTCATTTGGTGGAAATATAAGCCACATATGCAAAAGCTATTAAAAAAAAAACTGCTCAAATTTGACGAAAGTGTTTCCGCACGCCTACACAAACAGTCACGTGAGCTACCAGTCCAACATTTTTACTACAACTTCTCCTAAGAGTAAAAGTGGAACATTTTTAGTTTTTTATAATTCGGATTAAAGACGGTTGATTTAGAGCAGCAAAACTATAAGGTGAAAGGACGTGCAGATACATAAGTATGGGTTAGGCCAAGCAAACTAGATTAGCAGTTTCTAGCTCAAGTTTTCAAAAAAATCATACGGGAGAACGGTTATTATTGATTATTCACTGCCAACTTTTCAGCCCAAATTTGCAAAGTTTTATTAAATTATCCTAATTAAAGAGCGTTTAGCGTCACGTGATATCAGCTTAAGCAGTTAGCATAAATAATGATACTTGATATGGCTGTACTGATTGCTTGGGGTAGATGACAAGAAACTGTTAATCTAAATTCCATGGCATTACTATAAAAGACGTTATTAACACTGTTTCAGAAAGGAAAACTACCAGCGTGTATTTTAAAGAATCTGGTTGGTTCTGTAAAGTCAAGGTCTGTTCCAAATAATAGGGTTTCGATCCTAAAGATAATGTTGGTTACTATCGATTGTCACTTTCTTACTAGCTGTGGCTTGTTGGTGTGTGTTAACAAAAAGTCATGACATCTAATCAGAAACACCTTAGGTGTGAAAAAATTGTGCGCCCAAAAAAAAAGGATTGAGTATGCGACTTAAAGGAGTGAAATCAAAATTGGCGGCCAAACTGATAGCTACACTTATAGCATTGATAAGAATTGTACAACAAATATTCATCCATTACTTAGCTAGGCCTCATGTTTTGTTTTACCCACCATCATGCCCCATATTGAACAAAAAACACGGCCTGTCTAACTAATTAATGAATATTTGCTATAAATGTAGCTACCAGTTTGGCCGCACCTTTTTTTTTTTTCACTCCTAAGGTGTTTTTGATTAGCTAAATATTTCTTTGTCATGGTCGTGCGATGAATCAAATATTATGCCAAAGGAACTTATTTTTGTTGAAATTGTTGCAGTAATAACGTGAAAGTTTGTACGATTAATTAACACTTAAGTTATTTAGAAAAATTTAAAAGAAAATCAGAACTGTAGTGCATTACAATGTTCTATATCAAGAGGAAGGTCGTGAAGCAAACAGTTTGATTTGTCTGTAATGACGAAACCAACTTTACAAAGAGAGGTAGGTTTCTATCACATGCGTAACATAAAGAATTATAGGCCTCCACCTGTTGGATCAGCGGTAAGTTTACGGACTTCAAACGTTAAAATTCGAGATTCGTTACTAAGCGGTAGATAGAGCTCGGAAAGCCTGTCGTATTACTTTTAGCTGAAACAAACAAACAATAATTACAGTAGAATGACAGTTAACCCTAAAATTATGCATCTACTTGTTTGTAGATCTTGAATTTGTTACTTACAGGACCGGTTATAACATATGAACCTCATAAAAACATATCAAAAATATCGCAATTAATTCTACTAATTTCTGCAGGGGTTTTCTTATATCCTACAAAGAAAATAGTGATTTCACCCAAATGTTTGTTCAATTCATCACGCTGACTGTTTTAGGTGTTATGTGTCTTATTTTTAGTGTAAAGCTACACAATGGGCTATCTGCGCCCTGTCCACTACGAGAAATCGAACCTCAGATTTTAGAATCGTAAGTCCAGAAACTTACCAATAACTCACCAGAGAATCTGACAGCTGTAACAGGTAAAAATAAAAATTAGTTAATGTGATATAGTATATGTACTCCACCGGTCAACATGGCAATAATATAAGGGTTGATCATATCCACTTATACTGTTTCTAATGATGTTACTTCAATTGGTATTTTTTTTAATTATTATGTTGTTGTTTTCGTTGTCCAGTTATGTTGTTGTTTTCATTGTCCAGCTATATATTTTGATCACAAGCGTTTTAGCTTTTGTGTTGTATTAATTATAATCAATTTAAAATGAATATACAGTTATGTATATTTTCAAAGCTAACCAACGAAAATACGATTGTTTGGTTGTTTTAGATACTCGCGCAAAGCATACAAAGGCTATATATTAAGAGTTAACTATTAACTATATTAACTATATATATTAACTATTAAGAGTTAGCGGCGGATGGTATTGACTAGCTGCCTTCCCTTAAGTCTATAAGTTCGATCTAGGGAGTCTATGTACAAATAACCATCATATGATTAATTATACAAGAAACAAACAAACTCAGAGCTTTCGAAATATGGAAGATTAAAATTGATGTGCAGTGTACTTTGGGGGGGGGGATTGCTATACAAGAATTAAACATTCGTTCGTTAAGACAGCTACTACCAGTGTACTTTTGGGGGGGGGGGGTGATTGCTATACAAGAATTTAACATTCGTTCGTTAAGACAGCTACTACAAAATACCCATTTTCCAAAGTTTGTGTGAAATACGGAGAAGAATTACTGATTACGAGAAAAGCAAGAAAAGTGACTCTTACGCTTTGAAGTTTCTTTTTCAGAAAACTACGTTATTAATAAAATTGGTCTTTATCTGGTACAGTCGTAGTGAAAAATTGGTCTTCCAGAAACTTATACTATCCCAACAGAATCCCTTATCTTAATGGAACTCTTCACTGAAACTGGAAACACCGACATGTTTCAGATAAGAACGATTACTCATAGCACATCATATCATTAGCAATGTTTTCTGTAACTCTTCGTGACTTTAAATTCTTCAACCGTTCTCATTATGGAAAAGGATTTCAGTTTAGAAATATTCTAATCAGTGACGCAGCCATGCAGAATATTATATTGGTTATATGCCTTTGAGGCATCAAAATCATTTGAATTCCTATTTGTATTTTTGTGTAAGTGTTTTACGTTATAGGTATATTTACTGAATACTGATGTTAATACACGAAGTAACATTTTATCAATGCTGTTGTTGAAAGAGAATTTTCCTTGGCCAATGTGGTGTTGGTTTTAACGCTGGTCGTGATTTTTTTTTTTTAGATAAAAAGTAGATAAGACCTGGTTTTGTTGTCGTTGTTGTTATATAGGTGTTTTGTTGTGTTTTCTATACAAAGGCCAAGGCATGATAAAGTAACATCTATATAGAATTTTTAAAGTATACTATATAATCAAATTTTCGTATTGATTTGTATCTATTAGAGCAAGCCAGGTCCGGCATGGCCAGGTGGTTGGGGCGCTTGACTCGCCATCTGAGGATTGCAGGTTCGGATCCCTGACCCACCAAATGTGCTCGCCCTTTCAACCATGGGGGCGTTATAATGTGGCGATCAATCCCACTGTTCGTTGGTAAAATAGTAACCCAAGAGTTGGCGGTGGGTGGTGATGACTAGCTGCGTTCCCTCTAGTCTTTCACTGCTAAATTAGGGATGGCTAACGCAGGTAGCTCTCGTGTAGCTTCACACGAAATTAAAAAAACAGACAAACTAGAGCAAACCCATAGAGCAATCTATTACCAGCTGTTCAAAAGGTACCTTACTTTGGCCACATAGAGCAATCCATTACCAGCTGTTCAAAAGGTACCTTACTTTGGCCACATAGAGCAATGCTAATATCAACTTTGCCATTTCAGACTTCAAACTTCTCTGATGTCACCGAGCTAAGTCTCTCACTTTTCTTTCTTCGAACTTACCCATCAGATTCTCTACTAACAAATGTTATTATATGCTCGAAGTAGGCGATCTTTCGTTTCATTCATGTGTCAAGATGTGGACTTTTTGTTTTTCACTTCAACAGTTCATTAGTTGTTCTTTCTATTAGCTGGTTTTTATTATTCATCTATTAGCACCAAATTTCAAATGCCTCTAACGCTCATATTGTTTCAGCAGACAGGATCTACATTTGCAGTACGTAGAGTAAGACTGACCATACATATGATAATGAGCTGCACAAGACTATAGATACATGGTGACGGTAATCCAATCAATAAGACAGTGCCACTTAATCATATTGCATTTAAATACTATTATTCAATAAATAATGGTATTAACATTGCACATTAATACTATTCCCAGAAGCAGTGTGGTGAATGCAATCATGACTTCCAGGACAGAACCGGCACATGACAAACGTGTAGAAATCAAACTTTTAGATGATTAAAGTTACTCAAAACTACAAAATTGGCTACCTGTACTGTGCCCATCGCAGATATCGAAACTAATTTTTAGCGTTATAAGCCAATAAACTCCCAGTTGAGCCACTGTGGGAGGGGGCACCGAGTAGCTACAGATCTCACTGTTATGAAAGTAACATTCACACTTATACTTACAACTAGACCATAGGCAATATCTCTAAGGAATTTTAATGCATCACATAAAGAATATACACCAAGTTACTCAACATTACTTTTGAAAAGCTAGGGCTTTCTACCCCGGTTGTTTCTACAGAGAGTTGACTACGTTATATAAAACAATTTTGAATATACAAATCAGCAAGTCAAGTGACAGCCATCGTTGATATAAAGTCAGGGGGATGTAATGTATCATAACCACATTTTGACATTGTTTGACATACGTACATAAATAGTGTGATGCCACAAAAAAGAAATGGTTGCTTTTGGGTAGGGCATGTAACAGTCTTTTCCAATGCAAAATATTCATACACATAAAAAATAAAGACCTGTTTAGATCAGGGATTTAGAATTTCCAAGACAGGAATATCCGTTGTACTTAATGGCATTGTAAAACAAAAGAATATGGATCATATTGAGGCACTAGGACCATCCAAAAAGATATTTGTAACAAGTCACACTCCAGCAATGGTAAAAAAAGTGTAGAATATTATAACAGGTGAGAATCTACGAATACAAATGGCAATCTTATGATGGAGCCTCTTGCAAGAGAAACTATGCTGTAGGAGTATTGTCATGGTGCACGGTCGTTGGACAGAGCACGACTGGACGTGATTACATGAACTATAATGACGTGAATAAGCTCCAAAATCGTTTTATTGTAACTTATTACTAATTCCACTTACCCTCTTCAGCATTTTCAAACAGCTATTGAAGCATGTGCAACAAACAAACAAACAAGTAGCTGTTCGAAATTCACAGCCGAGAAGAGGTAACCAAGCTATAAGGTTGGAATGGACATCAGGCTTCAAACAGTGGAATGAGCAAAACAGAAGTTTGCTCTTCGTGGATGAATTAAAGTAAAAATTGTTCTGATTGTTTGATGGGAGAGATGAATCATAGATAACGCACAATAAAGTATTCTGGAGGACTAATATAACTACTGGCTGCATGTCAACCGATGATTTTGGAGGTATAAACAAAATTAGTGTTACTTGCATCCGCTTGACTACCTTAAAACCCTTGTAAATTTTCATTTTTTTTTAAACCATACCGTTTGTGAGATACGACGTAATGACTTTCTGTCCACCTTGTATTCTGAGCGAAAATAGTTTATGTTTTAATGAACGAGGATTTGAGTTTCGGAACTCCTATACTGTGTATTAAAATGTTTAATGCATTGTGTGCAATCCCTGAAAATGAAGTACATGTAATTGTATTTTTAGAGAGTTGGTTACGGTTAAAGAAAAAAATTAAGAGCTCATACTCTCATCAAAGATTACTTTTCCGGGTTTATTTGTTGTCAAGAAAAAAGCTATACGATGAGCTATCTGTGCAGTGCTTATCGCGGGTATTGAAACCCGATTTTTAGCGTTATAAGTCCTCAGACTAACCGCTGAGCCACTAGGGGCATTTTTCAAGGAAATTGATAATAACATTTTATCTTATTAAACGAACTTTTGTCTCATGAACCGTAAACAAAGGCTAGTGTTTTTGAAATAAAGTGATTTGTCTCATGAACAGTAAACAATGGCTAGTGTTTTTGAAATAAAGTGATTTGTCTCATGAACCGTAAATTAAAGCTGGTGTTCTTGAAATAAAGTGATTTGTCTCATGAAACGTAAACTAAGGCTAGTGTTTTTGAAATAAAGTGATTTGTCTAATGAACCGTAAATTAAAGCTGGTGTTCTTGAAATAAAGTGATTTGTCTCATGAAACGTAAACTAAGGCTAGTGTTTTTGAAA
>NW_013667549.1:33459-43191 GCF_000517525.1 Limulus polyphemus
TGGCCACATAGAGCAATCTATTACCAGCTGTTCAAAAGGTACCTTACTTTGGCCACTTAGTGTATTCGTGTATTTGCATTGGTAATTCGAAATATTACTGAGATTAAATAATTGTGTTCTAGATATTATAAATCATTCTTTGTGACATTCTGTATACTGCCTGTAAAGTACTTGCACGTTAATTATATCAAGAATGACATTTACTTTTTATCATAGCACGTGCTGTTGACAATATTTTAATGAACATTTCTTGGCTGACTAGGGACTTGATTACAGTCAAAATCAAATGAACCATTCATAACTTTTTTTCCATTGGAACAGCGGTGAAAAACGTAAATCAAATTAATCTAACTAAAAACCATCTGGGTGAAAGTATGATTAAAGATTAAGCCATTTAGGTTAATTGTCTATGAAATAAATCATCGAAACAAAGTAGAAACGGTATAAACGAAAACACAGTTATTAGAGATTATACTTTATTGAGAGTTTTCATGATTTTGATCATTTTACAAATGTTATTTACACATTATAAACGCCAGTTTTGATTTTAGAACTGCTTTCTCCGTCATTGATTGTGGTTATTCTGAGAGCTTATTGTCCGACACCGTAATTTCCATTGTAACAATCACACATCTTAATTATTGTCCGCCACCGTAACTTCCATTGTAACAATCACAGATCTTGACTATTATAACAATCACAACTCTTAATGGGTTTTCAAACAAGTACGCATCAGGGGACTATATAGGTTCGCTGTGGTTCTAGTTTCTTAGGCCATTTTTCTCATAAAAAATATATTTTTTTTCGAATATATATATATATATATATGTAGTGTGAAACTTGTGAAGTTTTAGTTTAAAAGTCTTCATCAACTTCAAAATTTTGTTTGTTGTTTTCTTTAACGGAACCAGGTTATATGTCCAACTTCATCACAATAGAATTTTGGGTCAGAGGGTTCTTTTTCTAACTATATCCTTTATTTTATGGTAGAAATGGTTACTCCATATTCGTACTGTATTTTGGTGTTGTTTCACAACCCATTGCGTTCCTAAACATTGATGTGCAAATTTTCCACTTCCATAGAGAACAGAAATATTGTGCCCTTTGGTGCTACATCGTCTAACAAACTTGCTGTATAAATATTTCTTCTTCGGAAAGGCTTTTAATACTTCATCCAGCCTTACGTCTGTACTTGGGATGGCATTGCACTGTCGGATAGTCGGAAATTCACAATGAATTAAAACTATATGGATGCTAAACGTATCATACATGGTGACACGCAGCTACTGTTTTGGCAAATACAAATTGTTCATGTGAAGTACAATTAACCCTCTGTATCAATATTATAAGTTCTCTAATTTAAAGCTTTTGTGATCAGATTCCAGCAATTATTTTACAAAGGAAATCACTATGTTTGCCAGTAATAACAATAACAAATTTAAGATAATGTAAACTAAGACAATACGTGATGTAGTAATGCATTAAATAATTTCAGTTTTTTTCATTAAAAATATACCAATGAATAATATTGTAATATTTTACTAGAAAATTAAGTTTTATAAATTAAGTATAATTATCTACTTTAAGTCTTTATTAAGAACAAACTTCTATACTGCGTAAAAATACAACTTCAAAACTACTTTTGTTCGTTTGTTTAACTACGCGCAAAGCTACAGCAGGACTATTTAAGCTAGCCGTCCCTAATTTTAAATTAATAGGTTTAGAGAACAGGAGCTACTTAAAAGCACCCACCACTAATTCCTAGACTTTTCTTTTAATACAGTAGTTGGATTTTCTCGTCACTCTTGTGACGCACCCAAGACGATTTTTTATTTTTTGGCCGTAACAGGGCGCGAACCACAGATCCACTGTCTAACACGCTAACCACAGGGCAGTGTTCGGCACCTTCAAAACAAAGTATTCTTTCTAAATTGGTGTTTATACTCCAATTGAAAAAAAAACTATTCATATAGTGGATAAAATCAACTTCACAATAGAAAATAATGTTTACAACGGGTGATTTATATACAAATTAATCAGTTTTACACGTGGTGACATATATCCTGAACCATGATAGACCCATAATATTGTACAATTTGGATTACATTACATTTGAATTGAAAAATCTGTCTCACTTTTTCCTATTTTAAATGACTACGTATACACATATATTCTCAAACCTTACAGTTAGTATTATTAGTATTTCCACCTGAACGCGACCCAGTGGTCAACGTGCCAAACTGTGGAACCAATATTCTGCGGTTTACGCCCCTTTACTAACAACAACAACAAAAAAGAATTTTGTTACACACTTTGGGGCCGTGGGCGCGTTATAAGAGTGACAGTAAAACCTCACTATTCAGTTACAGTAGTCGACGAGTTGGCAGTTGGAGGTGTTGACTAGATGCCTTCCCTCTGTTATATCACTTCAAAATTACGGATGGCTAACGTGGATAACCATCAAGTAGGATTGCATGAAATTCAACAAGCAACAACAACGACTTACATTTGAACAGCATCTTATGAACACGTGAAATGAATGACCAGGTCAAAGACTCTTGGAGTTCAGATACGACTTGTTGCAGGTCTCTTTCTGAATGATGTTTGTTTCCCAAGACGATTCATACCCCTTTGTTTTTTAATACCATTAAGTATAAGGGATATCCACATATTTGAAATTCCCAGTGTGAACACATTATTATGATCTAAGTGTATAAATATTTTGCGTCAGAAAACGCTGTTATATATCCTTCCAAAAAGCGATGCTTTTAGTGACATCACAATAAATATACAACACCAAATAATGTCAAAATGTAGTTCAGATACAATCCGTTTCACCGCGACTGTAGTTGCCGCGTGACTTACTTATATGCATTTTCTAAATAGTTTGAATATAACGTATTCAAGCCTGTATATATATGTATATATGTCTATGTTTATTCTTTTTCGCACTGTATATATATATATATATGTGTCTATGTTTATTCTTTTTTGCACTGTGTATATATATATATTATTTATTTATCCTTTTTTCGCACTGAGAGATAGATAAAGAAAGACAATCCCAAGGATTTTTCATAATAAGACTTTTATTCTACAGATATTCTGAATTTCGAATTCTTTGATGTAATCAAATAAGCGATAATCAGTCATAATTTAAAGACAGAAAGGCAATCATACAGTGACAAAAATGATAATTGCAGCTGGTATTATGTTTTCAGCATTTAAGATTTTTTCATCCACAATTGAAATGTTAATGATTACTTTAGACCAAAAACAAAAATTACTAAATAATATTTTTAATTTCCAGTCAAACATTCTGTACATACTTAAAATATACTGAGTAAATTTCTTAATTGTTTTATGTGTTAAAACGTAACAGGCAAGTGTTGATAATACTGCAACAGTTTTCAAGTATGTGCAAGACATTTCACTCTTTTCTACCAATAACTTTATGTATCAATTTTATTTTAGAAAAGCCATAGTTATATAAAGTATACTATAGAGTTATTAAAAAATAAATAACAAGTTTTATATGTCATATTTCCTATTTATGAAGCTCATTGTATACCTTTGAAGTAAACTAAACTATCCTACCTATGAAATAGTTGGAAAAATAATCTACGTAAGAAATACAAAAATGGGTTTATTTAGAGCTGATCTATAAATACTAGTTATGAAATGTTTCAGTTTGTTAACTGTTTATAAAATAGTAAAATAGACAACTGGTTGTTCCATTTGCACTGTACAGTAAAAAAAAAGGGGGATTGTGCTGCCATCTCTTGGTCATTAATATTAACTTTCATCATGTAGTATATTTTGTATTTATTTATAGGTTACGTCTGTGATAACGCACTGACAAATATGATTGTGCAGTATCATCTTTATTGACAGCATTCAGGTTTTTCTAATCCAAAAATTAAGTGTGAATTATTAAACTATATAAAAATGTTTATTAAATAATATTTGAAATTTTATGTCTAAATATACTCTATATGCTGAAAAAATACAGAGTTAATTTCTTAATCGTTCCATTTGTTAGAACACAACTGGCAAGTGTTGATAATATTGAAACAGTTTTCAAGAATATGAAAGATAACTGCATTTATTTCTACCAAGAATTTTATGTACCAACATCGTTTTAGAAAATAGTAGTTAAAGATTTCAGTTATCAAACTTTTAAGCCATTTGTTTTAGTGTGTTATGTGTCATATATTAGCAGGAAAAACCTAGTGTAACTACATAAATTTTATTTTATTTAATTTTATGTATCAACATCGTTTTAGAAAATCGTAGTTAAAGATTTCAGTTATCAAACTTTTAAGCCATTTGTTTTAGTGTGTTATGTGTCATATGTTAGCAGGAAAAACCTAGTATAACTACATACATTTTATTTTATTTATTTTTTCTCAAATATGTACAATATATACTTCATTCTAAGTTAATGTACTGTTCGAAATGTGTTAGAAGTCACTCTTTCTTCAACGCTAACAAATATCAAATACAGATTTTTTTCAGAGAGGAATGGGGAATAGTAGGATTTAGTTTCAAGTGGGGAATGAATATTTTTCACTCTTCATCATTTATCGCTCGTGCGACGCACAGACCCTTCCAATGAGAGTAACTAAGATTGGTTGTTTGTTTTGGATTTCGCGCAAAGCTACACGAGGGCTATCTGCGCTAACCGTCCCTAATTTAGCAGTATAAGACAAGAGGAAAGGCAGCTAGTCATCACCACCCACCGCCTTGGGCTACTCTTTTACCAACGAATAGTGGGATTGACCGTCACATTATAACGCCCCCACGGCTGAAAGGACGAGCATGTTTGGTGGGACGGGGATGCGAACCTGGCCATGCCGGGCCCAAAGAGAGTAACTAAATGAAACTCTCTATGATACGTAGCTTACATTTTCAGTGCTTTTAGTTTTGTGTGTGTTCTAACAATCACATTTTGTACCATTACGGTCCAAGCAAAGGTTGTTATAAGCTGGAGTGGTTCATCGCTGTGTTATTTCTGCCTTAAATGTGAGAAAAGTGGCATGTACAGAAGGACCAACAAGCCCAAGACAAAACTGCTTTCTGATCATACAGGCCCGCCTTTATCTATGTAGCACAAAGGCTCTGTTATGGCCTTACAATGACACCTGGAAGTCTTGTGTCGGTCCAACCTTTTCACAATAGATCCAGAATCACAGCAAAACAGTCAATATTGGATTGACTTATTCGTGGATGAGTCCAGAACTTTTTAGCGTCACAGACAATCACGTCCGTGTCTGGAGACGACCTGGAGAGCACTTTTGCGACGCTAGTATCAGTATCATCAGTATTCCTTTCACTTCACAAACTCAATGAATACGTAAAAAATAACCATCGGTCAATAGATAGGAGGCGAATCACGTTGTAGAGAAACATTGTGAAATGTTTTTTAATTTGAAGTATTTTTTGTTCGTGCTAATAACATTTAGGAAGCTATTTTAACGTGTTTTTCTCAAGTAATGTTTCTGCTAACAAATAGCTTTATAAAAAGAAATAAAGATCTTCGTGGATTTTTTCTTTAATTGTTCGTTTAAAAGGGATTCTTTACAGTGGAATACTATAAAATTTATCACTCACTTTATATTATATTTTACTGAATACGAGAGGATCGTCGAATGTATTTTAAGGTATTGCTTAGCAGATGGCAGCACAAGCACCGCATACCCAAGTGAAATATTTTTGAGAAAGTTGATTTTCTGTCAAATGAGGCAAATTTGAGTATTGGGTTTGATACAGTAATAATAATTATTGTAATTCTGCAACATATGTTTACGTTTACATTAAACCTACAAATGCTGTAAAATATAATATAATTCTGGTATTTGGATGAGGATGAGAATCAAAGGTTACCAATCACTGAGACAGTCACAGGGGTACATAGTTTGGACGTTATCAAAACACTAATTCAATATGTTACAGCATTTCCGTTTAGTGTTTTAAGTCTGTCGTACTTCCATATCATTCCATATACAAGATCAGGAAATGATAAGATATCTAATTAAAATTACTCGTATTCCAACAGTTTCTATTATAAATTCTTGGTCGCGGCTTGGCTCTATGGTAGACCTCTGGAACTCAGACCTAGCGAGTCGGGTTCGAATTTGTGTGATGTCACAAACTATTTACCACATTTCAAGATGTGGGTGTGTTATAAGAGTGACAAACAATTCCTTATCGTGAGTGGTAGGCTGCTGCTGTTTTTCTAATCCATTTTGTGGATTTTGATTAAATTTTTAGGATCTCATTGGTATGCTGTACAATTGTCATAGAGACAATCCTGGATCCATAAAGGTCAATCTTGCTTTTGAAACTGATGAGGTTAAAGATAACGGCTAACTGTCGCCATCCGTAATTTTGGAACTATTATCAAAGAACTACAAACAAAGAACAATCAGTAACTCACCTGGATTTTTGTTTAGATAATTAAGCTGCAAGACTTCCATGGTCACGCGAGGTAGGAAAACTAAAAGGCATGAACAGGAAAATTAGTGCTAACATTGAAAATAGTGAAAACAACAAACAAACAAACAACAATCAGTAACTCAAGTAACCTTTGATTCTTATCCTCATCCAACTACCAGAATTATATTATATTTTACAGCATTTGCAGGTTTAATGCAAACGTAAACATATTTTGTAGAATTACACGAATTCTTATTACTATCAAACCCGATATTTAAATTTGCCTCATTTTCCGCTTTGTTCTAATTTGTGGTACACTTTTACTACTTTACGAAGACGTAAGATACCCGGTAAATTTTTCATACATTTTATTTGTCATATCACAACCATGTAATTCCGCTTTGTTCTGAGTTGTGGTACACTGTTAACACTTTATGAAGACGTAAGATACCCGGTAAATTTTTCTTACATTTTATCTCTGTCATATCATAACCATGTAATTCCGCTTTGTTCTGAGTTGTGGTACACTGTTAACACTTTATGAAGACGTAAGATATCCTGTAAATTTTTCTTACATTTTATCTCTGTCATATCACAACCATCAAGTCCGCTTTGTTGTGATTTGTGTTTTATTAAATGAAAAATTTCCAGACTATGTCGCGCCACGTCCAGTCAAGACCGTATACGTGTTTTACAAATAGAAATGGTACATTTATCACATCATCAAAACTTTGTGTTTCACGACCTAATATTTATAATTTCAAAGCCACGTAAGCACTGTCCATATTTCACTGTGGACAGTACACCACAGGCTATTTGTAAGAGTAAAAATGGAAAGCATTATACGTATTTTCAGTATTCCTTTCACTTCACATACTCAATGATTACATTTAAAAAAAGCTATCGGTCGACAGACAGGAGGCGAATCGCGTGGGCAGAGAAACATTGCAAAATGTTTAATTTGAAATTATTTTGTTCGTGCTATTAACATTTAAGATGTATTATCAACGTTTTTTCAAGGTAATATTTTCGGTTAACAAATCGCTTTATAAAAATAAATAATGTTTTTTATCATTTTATTTCGAAATTTTGTATTTAAGTTGGTTTTTTAACGATTGGAATACTAAGAAACTTATCATTAATTTTGTATTTTACCGAGTACAAAAGGGTCATATAACGTGTTTTCAGTCTGGCTTTATTTAAGGTATTGCTTAGTAGATGGCAGCTCAAGCACGTTCAGTAGCATACACATTGGACACGATAATGTCTCTTTGGTTTTGGAATCACTCTGAAAAACCATTGACGTTCTGCTAAGCCTTTCAACGTAAAATTACAGAGTGAAATAATAAACGAGTTAGATAATAATAATTATTATATTTGCTCTAAAAATAGCGAAATTCCAACGAACACAAGTTTTTAACTGTAGCAGTAACATACGCAGAATGTTTTTCACTTTCTGTACAACGTAAGTTACGTTTAATTACAAAATATAACTTAAAAAGAGATGAGAAAGAAAGAAAACTATAATTCTAGTTTGAGATCACATATCCTAAGCCTCGTTTTAAACAATGTCAGACATACTATCCAACCAATTCTTAAAACCTACTACTAGGCCATACATAAGAGTTGTATTAAACATATTGTCATCTCCTAAACCTCGTGCTCATAAATAAAGCTTCCAGAAGTCAACGTTATATTACATCTACGTTCGGTTTGAAAGGCCTAAAGATTTACCTTCTGAGAAAATTCACCGCACACTCGTGTAAAATCTTCTTGAGAAAAGTATCAATTTCCTGTCCTTACGTGGTTGTGATATGACAGAGATAAAATGTAAGAAAAATTTACCGGGTACCTCACGTCTTCATAAAGTAGTAACAGTGTACCACAACTCAGAACAAAGCGGAATTACGTGGTTGTGATATGACAGAGATAAAATGTAAGAAAAATTTACCGGGTATCTTACGTCTTCATAAAGTAGTAACAGTGTACATGTGACATGTTAATCAAGGTAGAAATATTTGTATTAGAATATAATTTTCTTAATATACATATATTTATTGCAAATAAACACCTAAAAAAACTATTGAATTATATGATCCAAGTGTAAAATTATATGTCTGTTGTATTTATATTTAAATAACACCCCAACTGAATTATATTTAGTTGATTACTTTCAATTGTACCTATTTCTTTTTTCTTAAAATCTAAAATACCTAACATGAAGCAAAATTAGTATTTAAACATGATCACATTTTAGGCCAAGGATATACCTGTTAATTTTTAGATATTCTGTCTCGAAATTTGAGGAATAATTTGGAGGCTTATATCGCTAATTTTGCGAAAACGGAACTACTTACCAAATCGTTTTTATGCAAGGATTTTTTTTACGGAAATTAAAATGTGTTTAAAATGTTGGATTTGTTATCGCTTTTAAACGAAACGTCCGCAAAAAGATTGTATAAAATTATTTAGTCATTATTAATTTAATCTTTCAACGTTCTAGGTCTTCATTAAGATACACAAGAATCCTATCTGAATTGTCCTCCAGTGGCACAGCGGTATGTCTGCGGACTTACAACGCTAGAATCCGGTTTTCGATACCCGTGGTCGGCAGAGCACAGATAGCCAATTGTGTAGCTTTGTGCTTAGTTATAAAAACAAACAAATCATTTTGAAAGATTTAAACTCGACTGGGCGTGACCTAGTTATCAGCGTGCCAAGTTATGAATCAAAAGGTCCAAGACTTGAGCCGGCGATATGAGGCTGACTATTTTTCACATTACAGCTCAGGACACGTCATAAATGAGACGGTCATTCCCACTATTAGGTAAAGAATAAACCGGGTCTTACCTTCCATTTTCGTAAAAAATACATGATTTGAGCGATAATATGATTATTTTATTTTTTTTACAAAACGAAGCGTTGACATTTTAATACGTATCAACTGTTCACCTTAATGTTCTAAGCCTCTATGTGTATTGTTCTTATTAACATACCTTTATGAAAATCGTTCCTAATCGAGTGGAATCTATTTATGCCTACCCAGTATATTTTTTACATTAAACCATCTATAATATATATATTTCCTCCAGAACGATCTTGAAATAGGTAAATTAATGCAGAAAACCATGCTGCCCTTGATACGTATTTGGATGTTTCACTTGGTACCAGGAAGCCCGCAGAGTAATAATTTTATTTTGAATTTTTTTTTATAGAATGTTTTGTTTTGGTTTTTGAATTTCGCGCAAAGCTACACGAAGGCTATCTGCGCTAGCCGTCCCTAATTTAGCAGTG
>NW_013667549.1:44191-46492 GCF_000517525.1 Limulus polyphemus
ATTCGAACCTGCAACCCTCAGATTGTGAGTGAAGTGCCTTAACCACCTGGCTATGCCGGGCCTTGTAGAAGTGAAATTGAGCTAAAACTCAACAATCAAGGCCGTATAACTCATGAGTAGTTAAATAGTGAACTTAGGAAAAACGCGCCTCATTGAAGGTACTGTCTTTCTGATTCTCAGTATCGGAAAAAGGAATGCACAAGAAGAAGTTGATTTGGAAACTAAAACAGTGGCCTTCCCGTTTTTGCAACAGAATGCGTTAAAGACTGGCATTATAACGAGTCAAAAACTATTGCCACTAGAACTAGTGCACATTGTCTCATAAATTGAAGAAACCGCAAGTTCTCTTGACAGATCTAAAAAGGTAAAGCAGACAGAAAGCAAAAATGTGTTTGTTTGATTTCGTTGATCCAATTATATGCCCGATCAACGGCTCAAAAGTTTGACATTTCTTGGTCGTACTGGATCCCGAAAAGTTAGACATTTGACTTTCCCTAAGATTATAAGAAAATAAGGAAAACAAATTTTTACATGCAACGACTTCTTAATAAAGAAGTATGAAGACAATGCATCGGGGTTCGATCCCTGTAGTGAGCCCAGCACAGATCGGCGCAAAGACATATGCAGTTTCGCACTCAATCAAAATTCTTTACGAGTCATCTTGTCTTGTTTGTGTCATGGTTGCCCTCAGAGAGGATTTTAACAATTTGGGTTTGGAAAGTTCCATTCTCCACTGGCAATGATAATGGGCAAAGCCAATAGAATTCGTAGCGCGAAACAAAAAGGTGTTGGTAAACGACAGTGTTATCCTGTTCATGCACGAGTATTCCGATACGCCCTCTGAGCAATTTTACCTTGCTATGTGGATGGTCTGCAATTCTCTACACAGTTCTATTATTGCACTGACATCAGCTGCCTTGCCATCTGGAAACCGAGTTGGAGACCCACGCAGTATTTCAGCCAGTTATTTGAGTTCTGTTTTATTAATGCAATACAGGAAACTGGAAAATAAGCTGTATTTCTGTAGTTTCTCAAAGGTTTATTTTCCAGATTCTTTGGCTATGTCTTAATTTCAAGATTCTTTGGATATGTCTTCTTTTCCAGATTCTTTGGCAATGTTAATACTTTTAGTAAAGTTATTAAAGAAATTAACTTCGAAGTTTGCTTCGCATTAAGGATATGTTCTTTATAATTTTTGTATGAACACTGCGTCTCTTTTTTGTCTTTTTAGTTGTTGTTGTTGTTTTCGTGAGCGATTCTTCTGCCTCTTGATGGAAAATACAATAGTTTTCGTTTCTTCTGCTGTCTCCCTTAGATCCAGCAATGTCTTTGCAAAGTCTCCAAACAGTCTTGAAGTGATGAAGGAATTTTTTACATTTTCCTGTTACAAAATAGCTGAATTCATATTTGTATTTATGGTAAAGCTGCTAAGGCTATCTGCCATCTAACGTAACTTTGAACTAATGAGCAGAGAAAAAAGAGCACCTACCACACTCCATCCACACTAGATGACTGACTGTTAGTCTTATAACACACCTATAGTTTATAGTACATTATCTCACGGATTCGAACTCGGCTTGCCAGCTCCAAAATCAAAAGCTTCACCACAGACCCAAACTACGTCCAAAATAGCTGGTAATATGTCCAGATCACTTTCTTGCAGTTTCTTCTGGTACGGCGTATCTCATCCAGAAAGTTGTGGTATACCACAAGATCAGCCATGAGGCTTATCTCGTACAGCTTGTCATGCTATACTGCATGACTAACCATGAGGTTTATCTCATACAGCTTATCGTGCTATACTGCATGACTAACCATGAGGCTTATCTCATACAGCTTGTCGTGCTGTACTACATGACTAGCCATGAGGTTTATCTCATACAGCATGACGTGCTGTACTACATGACAAACCATGAGGTTTATCTCATACAGCTTGTCATGCTATACTGCATGACTAACCATGAGGTTTATCTCATACAGCTTGTCATGCTATACTGCATGACTAACCATGAGGTTTATCTCATACAGCATGACGTGCTGTACTACATGACTAGCCATGAGGTTTATCTCATACAGCATGACGTGCTATACAATAAAACTAACCATGAGGTTTATCTCATACAGCTTGTCGTGCTGTACTACATGACTAGCCATGAGGTTTATCTCATACAGCATGACGTGCTGTACTACATGACAAACCATGAGGTTTATCTCATACATCATGTTGTGCTATACAATAAAACTAACCATGAGATTTATCTCATACAGCATGTCGTGCTATACAATAAAACTAACCATGAG
>NW_013667549.1:47387-50147 GCF_000517525.1 Limulus polyphemus
ACAGTGCCTGTCTTTTTATTCTAAATTTCTAATAATAATGACACACCAATCCAATACCAGATTAAGTTGAAATTTCTTTTTCTAAAGTTCTAACTACGGATACAATAGATCAATAACCAATGGAGCTGTGTTTTTTTTTCTGGAGCTGTGTTTTCTAAAATTCTAACCATAATAACACACCAATCCAATAACCGATGAAGCTGTTTGGGTGAGGAGGTTCTAAAGTTCTAACCATAATAACACACCAATCCAATAACCGATGAAGCTGTTTGGGGGGGGGGGAGTCTAAAGCTCTAACCATGGACAAAACAACTCAATAACCTATGAACGTGTAATTTACTTCCTAAAGTTCTAACCGCTCGGACACACCAAATCAATAACTAATCAATTTCTATTTCTTTTCTATGACTCAAGATTAGAGCGACCAAAAGACCACTTTTGACTGATGAAGGATTTTTGGTTTTTGTAACTGGATTTGTTTGGTTTTACATCCAACTGTTTTAGACAGTCACATTGAAACCATTGTTTGTTATTATGCTTCTATATATTCAGTGTCTTTGCAAACAAGCATATATTACATAGACTGGATCTGTGACACATGTGTATGAGTTTGTGTTCTTTATTTGGGTTTTCTTCAACAGGTTTATGTTTAATAAATATTAAGTAGCAAATGTTGTTTTTTATATGAGACATGGAGATGTCACACATTTTTCTTGTAGAAGCGCCTCCTATCATCACCAGAAGCTACTAAAATTAATCATAATTTTTCAGTTTTCTGTATATTTCAATGAAACATGATAAAATGGGTTTGGTTTGCTTGTTATGAATTTCGCGCAAAGCTACATGAGACCTAGCTGCGCTAACCGTCCCTAATTTAGCAGTGAAAGACTAGAGGGAAGGCAGCTAGTCATCACCACCCACCGCCAACTCTTGGGCTACTCTTTTACCAACGAATAGTAGGACTGACCATCACATTATAACTCCCCATGGCTGAAAGAGCGTGCACGTTTGGTGGGACGGTGATTTGAACCTGCGACCCTCAGATTGCGAGTCAAGAGCCCTAACCACCTGTTGTTGTTGTTTTGCTTTAAGAAGCAATCACTCTTATTCTTGGCTTATGAATATATTTACATTTCTGTTTTATATTCAGATGATTTTTTTATTAAATCGAAGGAACATTTTATTGTAAAACTGTAATATCAATGGAAATCGTGATTGTATATAATACGTGTTACTGCGTCACAGGTTTTTCCACATAAAAAAGACAAACATCAGGAAATAAAACGAATACGGGGATACTTTATAAGTGATTGTTAAATATGCCTGTTGGAAAATATTACCAAAAATAATATTTACAAGAGAATTATAAACAAAATAATTTTAAAAAATGCATAAGCAATTGTCTTTTGAAAATATTTTCACTCTTGGATTTACTAATTTATTTGTTTAAATAACGCCTTGCTTCTTCTCCAATGTTTTTCAAGTTTCTTTATTTAATAATTGAAGACTGATCAAATCTATGACGTCAAAGTGGAGTTTAAGGCAAATATTAACTGGTACTTCAAATATCAAACAATATTAATGCAATTGAAGCGTGTTACAGAGATATAATGGCTATAAAACAAAAAGTACATTTCGGTCTCATGACCCTCTATTTACAGGGTCTGGGCTCTGCCGGTTCACTCTATTTCTATAATTCGGAGCCTCTTTGGGATTTCTATTGGTTTAATCTAAAGACGGAAACACAGTAATTAATTTTAAAACTGACTCGATTGCACCTTTCAGATATTCCTTCAAGCCTTATTTCTTGGTGGTTGGGCCTTTTCTCTGGACCATGGAGGTTCAGATACGTTAACGACCTTTTCCTCCCTTCTTTACGGGCTGGGTTTATTTTTCATCTGTTAATATTGTATTAGGGGAAAATACTATTTGTATTACTGTACCCCGAGTACGAGCACAGCCTTTGATCCCTTCCAAGGCCATATCCATGTGTATAATACATTGGTATTTACAGTGCAGCCACCACCATTTCTTTATTCAGTTTGTGATACAATATTTCATATTGCGAACAGCTCCAAAGATGAACGTACATTATCACTATTTTAACTAACCCTTTCTTGATACACAAACATTATACAAAACCCTGCTTGTTGAGTCTAACCCAAAGCAACACACTCGTGAAATGGCCCTGAAATTACATGTCTCTCTTGAAACAATACGTAAACATCTAAGGAATATGGGAAAAACTCCATAAAGAAGGTGTTTGGTTGCCTCACGAACTTTCCGATGGTCATCCTTTCCAACGTGTGAACGTTGCTTTGTTTCTTCTGGCATTTTTGGACAGAATTGTCACTAGTGAGGAAAAATGAATTCCCTATGTGAATATTAAACGCCAAAAAGAATGGCTCAGTCCTAGACAAAAACCACTTCCGATCCCCAAACCTGGACTCCATCCGCAGAAAGTGATGCTTTGCATTTGGTGAGACATCAAAGGAGTAATTCATTTCGAACTCCTCGATCCACAGCGGACGATCAATGCAGAGGTTTACAGTCAGCAAGTGGAACGTTTAAATCAAGCCCTTCATCAGGAACGCCTTTCATTCGTCAGTCGGAAAGGTGTTCTTCTTCTCCACGATAATGCACGTCCACATGTGGCACGTTTGACACAACACACGATTATGGAATTGGGTTAGGAAGTTCTCCCTCACCCACCATATTCTCCAGATATGGTACCATCATATTACCATCTTTTTCGTTCGC
>NW_013667549.1:50557-63195 GCF_000517525.1 Limulus polyphemus
CAACCTGATTGTTAGATAGAAAAGCATCATCGATAAGAATGGAGATTATTTCATTTAATAAATGTTTTGTTTTGATATATAAATTGTTCGGGTTTTTTCATCTAAAAACAGCGACATTAATTTCTTGACGACCTAATATTTATGGAGTAGCAATAATTAAGTTATTTGTATTTCTTACTCGTGATGTGGAATGTGGATGTTTCTTTAACCACTGATGTGTACATCTTTGCGCTATGTTGCTGTGTAGTCAAGAGAGAGAGGGGGGTGTTTTCTGGTTTGCTACTTGTTTGAGGTTTACTTGTGTGTTGTTCTCAGTTGTTTGCCGTGGGTGCGTAACGTTGCACGGGCGTGTTTTAATTGTTTTAAATGTTGTACAGCCCTTATAGTTGGCTGTGTGTGTTTCTCTGCAGTTGCAGAAACATCATCATCTTCATCGGGATTCGGTCCAAGTTTTGGAACAGAGAGGGTCAGGTTCAGCGTAGACCTCTTCCTCCCTCAGCATTTAGGGTTTATTTGTTTTTTGTTTTGAATTTCGCGCAAATTTATACGAGGGCTATCTGCGCTAGCCGTCCCTAATTTAGCAGTGATAGATTAGAGTGGAGGCAGCTAGTCAACACTACCCACCAGCAACTCTTGGGCTACTCTTTTACCAATGAATAGTGGAATTGACCGTTCCATTACAACGCTCTTACGGCTAAAACGGTAAGCATGTTCGGTGACTGGGATTCGAACCTGCGACCCGCAAGTTTCTAGCTGAACACCCTAACTAGAAGGTCATGCCAATGTTTTCTTTTGTGCAATAAAAAATGTAGTAATCTCCAACACATCCCCCACATCTTAGGGTTGCGTTGCATGCTGCCGCTACAATGCCGAAACGTTGACATTGAAAGCATTGCTTCACTACCGTTGCCGGCATTTTGGTTTCCTCAACCTGATACTACTGGTACCATAATATAATAGTCCCCAATACCCATAACAACGCTTAAATTGTTATCTTCCAAAACTCAAACCCCCCACCCCCTCTTAGTGGGGATCCGGTCTCTTTTGCTTGGTAACTAAGCCTATTTCATTAATTTCAATTGCGTAATTTTAAAAATGCCTCTAGTTTGGTTATCAAACACGAAAAATATGCTTGTTCAGAAAAATGTGAATTTACTTATTTTGATATAAATTCCTTTCAATCTCTAAAGCTTTGCATAAAGGAGTAGTTTTCTCAGAGGGAATATCGAAGTTCAAACAATTATGAATTAGCTAGAAAATGTGCAAAATATGGACTTTTTTGTGTGCTTTTACGAAGATATTTGTGCCTTGTGTTATTATAACTTAGCAGATATTCGTTAACAATGGCGCTAATTGTTAATCAGTTAATGTGGTCTCTTAAGAATCTCTCTCGATGTATGACATACAAACAAAAAGAAAAACCTTTAGAACCCGCGGACATGTCGTACGATTTGGCGGGAGCTAAAGCAGCAAAACAATACTGTAATTAGTCACATGGGAAGTGAAATAGATCATTATCTGTAAAATTACAAATTACGAAGTAATGAAAACTCTAACGCAGCGTCTCATCGTTACCCAGTGTAAATTACAACCCTGGCAACGCCCTCGAGGCTCTTTCGCCTCGGATATATTCGCCGAAAACAATTTATTTAAATTCACAGAAATAAATGATTCAGACAAAACCCTCCCTTGTTTAATGATAGACTGACTAACCTGTGTTTAAAATGTCTGAGCTATTTGTTACCTCGTTAATACAATTCTTTGATTTCGTTGGTGAAAGAAAAAGCCAATAATAACATGCGATAAATGTGAGAGCTGATCTTTCTGTATTCATACCGCCTTGTTATTATCGGCTGTATGTCTGTCCGTCATGTTCTAAATATAGCCGGTTTTGATAAAATAAGTCGTTATCTTAGGCCATGCGACGATTAACATCTCTATTTCTGTGGTTGGCAGAGTCATTAATTTTTCTGTCCATCCACCACGGTAGTCATGCTTGTTGGATATCAACCCTAGTATGTTTCGGCTTCCATTACGTTAAACATGCAAAAGCAGTTTAAAACTTTGAATTAGACTGAATTATTCTAACTCATTACGTTGACATGTCGACATAGCACCTTTATTTTAGTTTTTTCTTATTTTTATTAAAGCGATCTTATTGTACGCTTTTTCTAGCTCCATCTATACGTCAGAGCGACAACTAATTAAAAGATAACTGTATAATGTAAATAACTTATCATAAAGGTTAATTTATGATAAAGGTTAAAAACTAATAACATAACTTATAACAATAATGTTTTACTGCAAGATGTGATGATTTTACGATATTCGTTTGTTTTTCAAGTGCTTTTCGAACTGGTTTTATTTTTTTCCTTGGGTCAAAAAACTAGAAAATTGAACAGATTATAAACTGTTATTATGATATATTGTAGTTTGCTATAATGTATTCGTTAATGTTCCTCACACTGACTATACCGTTATTATGATGTATTGTAGTTTGTTATAATGTATTCGTTAATGTTCATCACACTGAGTATACCGTTATTATGATATATTGTAGTTTGTTATAATGTATTCGTTAATGTTCCTCACACTGACTATACCGTTATTATGATGTATTGTAGTTTGTTATAATGTATTCGTTAATGTTCATCACACTGAGTATACCGTTATTATGATATATTATAGTTTGTTATAATGTATTCGTTAATGTTCTTCACACTGAGTATACCGTTATTATGATATATTGTAGTTTGCTGTAATGTATTCGTTAATGTTCCTCACACTGAGTATACCGTTATTATGATATATTATAGTTTGTTATAATGTATTCGTTAATGTTCCACACACTGAGTATACCGTTATTATGATGTATTATAGTTTGAGCAATAATGTATTCGTTAATGTTCCACACACTGAGTATACTGTTATTATGATGTATTATAGTTTGTTATAATGTATTCGTTAATGTTCCACACACTGAGTATACTGTTATTATGATGTATTATAGTTTGTTATAATGTATTCGTTAATGTTCCACACACGTTGAAAAGAATCCAACTCCGAATGAGCTCAAACTCATGTAAAATTGATAACAAATTATACTTCAATAACTTAAACTAGCTCTCTTCATAACTGTTCTTCATGCAATTTAATAACGAAATAGCATTTCAACCATTACTGTGTCTGTCGTATCCAAGCTAGCCTATTGAGCCCTGGTATAGGGTAAAGGGCTTCGTCAACACTGGATAACTGGACATCGCAGACATAATGTGGTTGAAGAGTTGTTATACCTTACTCTTTAAGTTCTTAGAATTAGGTTTAAGTGACAAGATAAACAGATTGGTGAACAAATTATAAGAGTTACATCATTCTTTATTGTACTGATGAACAAATCATAAAATTCATATCATTTTTTAATGTATTGGTGAACAAATCATAAAAGTTATATCATTCTTTCAAAATAGCAAAAAAAAGTTTTCGCAGACTACATAGAAGTGAAATGAAAGAATAACTTAATAATATCTCAAAAACACACAGCATACCTGATATATCCGCTGCTGACAGTAATTGTTTATTTGTTGGATTTCGCGCAAAGCTAACCGAGAACTATCTGCGCTAACCATTCATAATTTCGAAGTGGTAGACGAGAAGAAAGGTATTTAGTCAACAACACCCATCGCCTACTTTTGAGCTACTCTTTTACCAACGAAAAATGGAATTGTCAATCACATTATAGTGTCTCCACGGCTGAAAGGGCGAGCATGTTTCATGACGGGATTCGAACCCGCAAATTGAGAGTCGAGTAACCTAACCATCGGTCCATCCCAGTGCTCATCAAGTAACTGGGATACGACAGACATAGTAGTAATAAAGACGCTATTATCTCGTCAGTTGTTCAAATAACAACTGTTTCGGGGTGAACTAGATTAATTGGGTAAAATGTAATTTTTATCCATTGTATTTAAATCATTATTCAAAAGCCCCCCCCCCCTCCCAGTGGCACAACAGCATGTCTGCGGACTTATAACGCTAGAAACCGGGTTTCAATACCCGTGGTGGGCAGAGCACAGATAGCCCTTTGTGTAGCTTGGTGCTTAACTACAAACATTATACAAAAGACATAACAGAAAAAAAATTATTGCTAATATTATTTGTGTACTTATTTTGCTTGTATTAGTTTTTCTCGTTATTCAGAAGAACTGTCGAACCAATAAGCTATTTTTTTATATAATATTATCTTCGGTTGACAGTAGCTGCATGAGCGGTAGGTACTGTTGACTAGTTGCCTTACCCATTATTTGTTGTTTTCTTTGTTTACTGGCAATGCTAACAGTGTAATTTTAAACATGTCTGTTTGTATCTTACTTACAATTGTTACTAACTTCCCTTATTTATTATGTAAAATATGATAATTGTACTTGGTTGTTTGGTATGCGGTACTACTAAATACTTCAAAAGAATTGGTGTGTGTTAACTCAGTGGAATGTAGATTAACCAAAGTTAAAAACCCGATTATAGACAGTTCTGTAAAAAAATAAACAAGATCATAAACAGTTTGCTTGCTATAAGTAATTAGGAAATCGTTCAATTTTTTCTATGAAGCTATAACAACATTTTTTGTGTGTCACGTTTAAGATTCATTTCCAAAATTACAAAGTGCTACAAATAACCACATTGTTTTAATTACAAAGTGCTACAAATAACCACATTGTTTTAATTTCTTTTGTTTCTTTCAAAATGATTTTTTTTGTTTTTATAATTAAGCACAAAGCTACACAATGGGCTCTCTGTGCTCTGCCCCCCCCCCCCCACGTGTATCAAAATCAGGTTTCTAGCGTTATAAGTCCTCAGACATACCACTGTGCCACTGGGGGGGGGGCTTTAAATATCATTCCAAAAATAAAACTTTATGGCCGATCAATATCTCCTAAAACACACATCGAACATAAGATAATCTTTAATTATTTTTATATTTCAAACAGTTTAAGAATGATCTACAAATGGGACAGCGGTAGGATGATTATGGATAAAATCCGAGGTGTTATGTCCGACGGCCATCTTGTTTGTTTGTCAATTTTGGGGTTCAAAAAATACAAAACTGGGATTACTCTACAACATTTTCAGAGTGAGAAGGTATAAAGTGTCGTGTTACTCAAATATTTCTTTGCAAGTCTGATTTCGTGGAAATGGGATGAGACTATTTCCATAAGTCATCACCGCTGATTAGGGAACATGCACACTCGTAGCTCCGAACTGGCTTTTTCCCGTAAGACATTGGAAATGAACTCGAGTTTTCGTAGCACTGGTACTTCTATTACTCGTTTGTTTTGTTTAAACGCGAAGCTGCAAAATGGGCCATGTGCGATGTGCTTGAGTTTTAGCATTATAAACTATCAAGCCCACCGTTGAACTATCGGGAGGAGGTCACTTCTGTAATGAATTCACTACTGAATTACTTTTGGTTATTCGGCAACCCAACAAAAACAACCAAACAACGAGCATTTTGTGTCCTTGCTGGGATTACTGTGATCATCCTATGTTAACTCAAATTATAGCTTTGCATGTATATATATGTATATATATATATATATATATATATCTAACCTATTCTCACAGTTTCCAAACTTCGCAGGGAGACTCGGGGCGGCTTTAGGGGTGTCCTTATCTTTATGACGTAGCTCCCCTAACAATAAGACACCAAGAGTTGCTAAAACACCCCCAGGAGATCATACAAGTATGTTGTACTACAAAAGTGCGTTTTGAAGATCGATGAGCCCAAGCCCAAATCTGACATCAGATTTTGTATTTCTATCTCCCCCTTGGGACAACAAAGTGCCTGATTTAGCTTTGTATGTATCTTTGTCCAACTAACCCCTTTCACAGTTTTGGGACCAAACTTCGCTGGCGGACTCGAGATGGTCGGGAAATATCCTTATCTATATGACTTAACCTTATGCCAAGGGGGACAGAAATGCGCCTGGAAAGTCACCCAGGAATGATGAAATCTAAGCTTAGGTTTTCAGGGTCGCGGAGCCTGAATCTGGCATAGAATTTGTGTTCGTTCCTTGTTCCTCTCGAGACCAAACTTGGCACACATGTTCATGTAGAACAGGTGGGTATCATACATTTTTTTTTAATTTTTTATCTTTGTTTGTTTCTGGTACAGACAACCTTGGGGTAGCTATATAGGTAATAGAGGTTAACGGAGGAGCTTGATCGTGTAAACTAGGGCCTCTATGAACAGTAAAGAATCTTTTGAACCCCTCATCGAAGCATGGGTATTTTATGCTACTTTTTATATGTCTTGCAATGTGGCCCAATTAGCTGAAGGCTCTCCAACATTATATCGTAAAAATATTGTTTTAACTTATAAAAATTGTGGATTCTTTATCAAAAACTATATTAGGAAAACAACAAATGTAACGTATTTCACTTGAGTTGTATTAAGTTATTTATTTCTTCATGAACCAGGCGTGGCCTACTGGTTTATGTGCACGGACTAAAAACCTGATGATTCTTGGATCCCAACTAGTTACCGCAAGCTCTTCACTATAGGAGTGATGGTCAAAGCTCACTATCCGATCGCACAAAAATAGCGCAACAGTTGGCGGTGGATGCTGTTAGCTATTTGCCTTTCTTCTACTCTACCAGTTCAAAATTATAAATGGCTATGCGCACGTAGTCCTTGCGTAAGTTTGCGCGAAACAAACAAAACTCATGCGCATCAGAGAACGTTCTAATTGGCTGAATAACATCGAACTATGTCGACTTTGTTTTTGAACGAGCTAAAGTTTTATATTTGATGTATAACTATAAGTAAAGTAAACTCTTCCACATGTAAAGCTTGCTCTCATCTTACGTCGCGTCCACCGATGGGACAGCGGCAAGTTTACGGACTTACAACGCTAAAAAATCCGGGGTTCGCTTCTCCGTGGAGGACACAGCAGATAGCCTTATGTGGTTTTGCTCTAAGGCAAACAAGCACCATAGGTTGAGTCTTTTCATAAATTTTACTTTCAAATAGAGATTTTTTACCTATGTATTAGTTCTTTTATTGCCCATATTTAACATACAATATGTAATATATTATAAAGTATTTTTCAGAGATATTTCTGGTGAAAATGGTATTTTTGAAATGGAAATGTTTATTATTAAAAATACATCATTTTACAATTGAAAAATAAATTGAAAAAAAAATGAGAACCGTGTTTTGTTATTAATTGCACGAAACAAAAGGGTTTTAATATGTTTCAATTTTTTCGATTATTCCAAAACTTTTAATTTACTTCCCAATATTTAAAATAGGTTGTTTAAAAAACGAATAGATAAGCTGCTTTTTCAGAGAATGTAAGTTTGCCTCAATCTAAATAAAATTTTCAGAGAATGTAAGTTTTGCCTCAATCTAAATAAAATTTTCAGAGAATGTAAGTTTTGCCTCAATCTAGATAAAAGATACGCAATATTATCAACGGTATTTTTAATCAAACAATATTTAAAATAGGTTGTTTAAAAAACGAATAGATAAGCTGCTTTTTCAGAAAATGTAAGTTTTGCCTCAATCTAGATAAAAGATACGCAACATTATCAACGGTATTTTTAATCAAACAAAATTTCAAATGCTCATTTTTAGAAAATAGAGATTTCATTCATATTCCCTGTTTCGGTTTTGAATTTCAAATCTTTCAGGTTTCAGTAGGGTTAGGGAATGTACGACGACTTTAGGATACATTACCTATGCTGTGTAAACTATGATAAAGTACGGGGGATTGGAGAAAAGGGTCATTTTGTTATATCTGTGCCAAACAGCCGTCTTCGCGCCTCATTTGTCAGTAACAGTGTTTTTACACTCTTGTTGAAGCTGACGATGTAATGTGTGTGTTCTGAGATTCTCGGATGTGTTAACAAACGCTTCCAAGGCAACCATAACTCTTGGCCAAATACATCATCTACAAGAGTTTAATAGCATCCCGTAGGTATAGTTAATTCATCGTAAACTCGCTTAGTAGAGAATAAACCAGCTTCTTATGTACATTAATTAAATATCAAATTTATTTTTATTTTTTCATTGCTTATAATATTATAAGATCTACATTGCATTAATACGGAGAGTAAACAATACTTCACTAGATGTATTTGGTTGTTTGTTGCAGAATCTCACGCAAGGTACACAAGAGCTATCTGCGCAGAGTCATCTCTAATTTTGAACTAGTCAATAGCACCCACAGCCAACTCTTGTGCTATTCTTGTCTCATCGAATAGTGGAATTTGACCCTCATTATTGTAACTCAGGCACAGCCCCAAAGTGCGGAACGCATTTTTGCGGCAACGGGTCACGAACCGTGCATTTTTGGATTCACAGTGTGAGCGTTATAACCACCAGATTTCGTCCTGCTACACTTCATCAGAAATATTATGTTGTTGTTATTTTTATAACATGAAGACAAGATTTAACATAAAATGTATTATAATAACAAATTTGAGTTCTATGTAATAGTTTTAAACATGACTTCAACTTATGTCCTTAACTTGCGTTTAAATTAACGAAATTATTTTTTTCTGTCAGAAACAGCGCTTTATAAAAATGTTTTTCTTTGTTTCATCTTATAAAAAATGTTTGAAGGACATGTTCAAAATCAGCAATGGGATGTTTGAGGGACGCAATCCCCACCCCCATAGACACACTTTATAAAAAAATATTTTTACCTATGGCCAGTGAGAAATAAAACTGCGAAGAAAGTAGTTTTACATCCCTAAGGTTCAGGCTTAGTCATCCGTAATGTAGAACTATTGACCAGAGGAAGGGCAACCAGTCAACAACACCCCGTCACCTAGGTAAATACTCATAATAGAATAGCGAAATTGACGGATAAAATTATAATGTTTCAGCAACTAGAAGTAAAAAGCGTATTCAGTGGCATATCGTGGCTCTAGCCTCGGACCTTCTGATCCACAATTGGGAACGACAATCACTGGACCACGCTTGGTTCTAGAACAGAGAAGATAACTAAATAATTGCACATTGACACTAATTCTAGAACAGTGGAAGATAACTAAATAATTTCACACTGATACTGACCCTAGAACAGTGGAAGATAAGTAAATAATTTCACACTGATCCTAAAACAGTTGAAAATAACTAAATAATTCCACACTGACCCTAGAACAGTGGAAGATAACTAAATAATTCCACATTGACACTAACTCTAGAACAGTGGAAGATAAGTAAATAATTTCACACTGATACTGACCCTAGAACAGTGGAAGATAAGTAAATAATTTCACACTGACACTGACCCTAGAACAGTTGAAGATAACTAAATAATTTCACATTGACACTGACCCTAGAACAGTGGAAGATAACTAAATAATTTCACACTGACACTGACCCTAAACAGTGGAAGATAACTAAATAATTACACATTGACTCTCCCAGTAATATTATAACGCAGTTAATAACTTTGCAAGAGATTGTTTTATATATCGAAGAAATAAGGGATAAAATCCTCAGTACATTAATATTTATATATTTTGAAGTGTCCTTTTTCCCTTAAGTTTCTTATTTCTAGTGATAAATAACAAGGTATAGTACTACTGCTTGTCAGTGTGAATAGCAGTTTTATTTCATCCTCTCAAGAAGTCCTCTCCTGGTAGACGGTTATGTGTTGTAAGTTTACTTATAGATGAATTTTGGACTATTCACAGGTTTCTAAAGGTCGACAAAGTTGAATAACAAGGTATAGTACTACTGCTTATCAGTGTGAATAACAGAGTTTTATTTCATCCTCTCGAGAAGTCCTCTCCTGGTAGACGGTTATGTGTTGTAAGTTTACTTATAGATGAATTTTGGACTATTCACAGGTTTCTAAAGGTCGACAAAGTTGAATAACAAGGTATAGTACTACTGCTTGTCAGTGTGAATAACAGAGTTTTATTTCATCCTCTCAAGAAGTCCTCTCCTGGTAGACGGTTATGTGTTGTAAGTTTACTTATAGATGAATACTGGTTTTTAAAGGTCGACAAAGTAAAGCGTAATTTTTATCTAATTCTTTACCAGGCGTTCATTACAGTAAACCAACGAGTAAAAAATCAATTGATTATGAAGTTTGACGTATTAATCTATCGAAGTTTGGACCAAATTTGGAAATGTTAAAAAATAACACCCGAATATTGCACACATTTTTTGTTTTACTTTGTGAAATAAGATACAACCAAATCTGGCGTTCTGATGAAAGGAATAAAGGTTTTAAACTATTTGTTATCCTGCATCAGAAACTGAGAATTTTAACCTAGAAACGTTTTTACAAACTTTTGTCTTGTCCTTTTTCTTTAAGATAAAGAGTTACATATTTCAGAGATCCATCTTTAAGATAAAGAGTTACATATTTCAGAGATCCATCTTTAGGATAAAGAGTTACATATTTCAGAGATCCATCTTTAAGATAAAGAGTTACATATTTCAGAGATCCATCTTTAAGATAAAGAGTTACATATTTCAGAGATCCGACGGTTCCCATAAAGCACTAAAAGAAGACTCAACAGGACTAGCCAATCATCTTAGTGTCGGTCCTTGTTATAAAACAAGTGTTTAAAAGTTACTATGATACTAAGAAAAGTATCTCGATTTATATTCCTAAGTTATTTAAAAGAAGCGTATATAGAAGCCTATACATAAAATTTCATATTCCTCCTTTTCTTTTTCCATTTCCACTGCTTTAAGTTCCGAACAACGTTCTGTTGAAGTTCTTTCACAAAATTATTTGCTAGCTTCTTAGCTCAACGATTAAAGTATCCACAATTCGTGCTGGTAAAATGTCAACATCTGACGCTTTATGAATCACTTTCGTTCTGTCTACACCGAAAGAGTATCGCGGGAGAAAGTCAAATAAACCATCATTATCCATGCCAGAACCGGGTGATTTCTTCTGCTTCAATGGCTTATTGGAGTCAGTACAACAAAAGCACTTCACACAATTTCTCCCTTCCAGCCAAGCTTAAACAAAAGTTGTTTAGCACGCACTTTCTCTCTTTGCAAAAATTATTTTCAATGGAAAGAATTTTATTTGAAGTTGCTTCCCTTGCAAAATGATTATCGGATAATTAAACATTAGCGGGTGCATACACACACACACATGTATATATGTGCAACAGTGACCGTTACCATTCTTAAACATTACCTATGTATTTTATTTTTCAAATAACATAGTAAAATAAATTTCTTGAATGTACGTAGCAGTTAAAACCTCAGAATATATCTACTGCTTGTTCTTTCTAAAGAGTTGCGTATAAAACATTTATTTATGTTGCTCAGATCAACAGGATCTACGTTTCATAGGATTTTTCAATTAATCACTGAAATACTATTCAACATTGTCTGTAAAATTCACATCTCTTAAGACTTTAAACTACCATGTGTTAGATGAAGTACGTAGATTATTTGTGTTAGGTAATACGGTCCCTCACTGAACTTTTCAATACTCTTAACAACGTTGTTTTCCTTTCTGATATGTTAGTAGGTTCACTACGTATAATTTTGGCACCAAAGATGAGAGATTATAGATTGTTTTGTTTTATTCAGTCTCCTTCGTAAACTGTGTGCAGGAGTAATCTTGATTAATGTGATAAAAATTTAAATACGCCATTTTTTGACACGAGCTCAACCCACGAACGTGTCGTTTACACACCTAATCATATGACGTGAGCTATTGGTTAGTGTTTATGTACTTTTAATCCGAGAATTCATGGTCCGTGACCCATTACTTATGACGTCAAATCCCACTATTCAGTCAGATAAGCGTAGCCAAATGATTGATAATGGGTGGTATTGACTTGCTACGTTTCTGTATGCTATCGTTTCAATATTTCACACAGCTATGTGCAGATAACCCTTTGTGTACGTTTGCACGAAATTTCTGACACAAAAAAACTAATTCAATAAAAAAGCTGATTTCAAAGTATTAACTAATTAGCTGAAACCACGCATAATTTCAGTGTTGTTGAAACTAACAGATAAACAACACAACGTAGAAGAAAAACATGAAATATTTTTCAAAATACTGTCAAAATATTGCACTAAATACCCATACAGGGATTCCCGTAACCCCTTCTATAAATTGAATAAACGCATTAGAGTATCTGTGTACGCTTAGTGCATAATCGAGTGTAATTTGTATGTGTTATATTTTGTTCTGGTTTTCTAATGATACTGAGTAAAATATGGTGGCAGGTTAAAGATTTATGTGTTATATTTTGTTCTGGTTTTCTAATGATACTGGGGAAAATATGGTGGCCCCAGTATCATTAGAAAACCAGAACAAAATATAACACATAAATCTTTAACCTTTAAAACGGTGGCAGGATAAAAATGTATGTGTTATATTTTGTTCTGGTTTTCTAATGATACTGGGTAAAACGGTGGCAGGATAAAAATGTATGTGTTATATTTTGGTCTGGTTTTCTAATGATACTGGGGAAAATATGGTGGCAGGTTAAAAATTTATGTGTTATATTTTGTTCTGGTTTTCTAATGATACTGGGGAAAAAACGGTGGCAGGTTAAAGATTTATGTGTTATATTTTGTTCTGGTTTTCTAATGATACTGGGGAAAATATGGTGGCAGGTTAAAAATTTATGTGTTA
>NW_013667549.1:64032-66785 GCF_000517525.1 Limulus polyphemus
GCTGTAGTCGTTTGTTATTGTTTTTAAGAGTAATGTATTACTGCTGTAGTCGTTTGTTATTGTTTGTAAGATTAATGTGCTATTACTGTAGTCGTTTGTTATTGTTTGTAAGATTAATGTATTATTGTTGTAGTCGTTTGTTATTGTTTTTAAGATTAATGTATTATTGTTGTAGTCGTTTGTTATTGTTTTTAAGAGTAATGTGTTATTACTGTAGTCGTTTGTTATTGTTTGTAAGAGTAATATGTTATTACTGTAGTCGTTTCTTATTGTTTTTAAAAGTAATGTGTTATTACTGCAATCGTTTGTGAATTGTTTTTCAAACCGTTTGAATTCCGTTTCAAACCGTTAATAATACTTAAACCAATAAACGTTGGCCCCCTCAGGGGCACAGCGGTATTTCTGTGGACTTACAACATTAGAATCCGGATTTCGATACCCATGTTGGGCAGAGCACAGATAGCCCATATCTTTGTGATTAATTACAAACAGTAAACGTTGAGAATAATTCCCCACATTTATTTATTTATTTTGTTTATTCATTGTCGGCTAACTTTTATAGATTATTACAAAAATCTACGTTCTCCATGTCTTTTTTTTTTTTCTTTAATGAAACGTAAAGAGATACTAAAGAGTAATACATAACTTAACGTTTAGACGAAATCGTGGAATAATTATAATTAAATTAAAACTTAAGTTACACTATTTCTTAAATTAGGAAACATTAAATATAACAACGCCAAAGCGATTATTATAAATGCTTGTTCGTCTGAACAACACCCTTGCGTACACGATGGATTCAGATACCTATTGTTGAGGAAAAGCCTAACCTTAGTTTTGAACTACAGAGGGAAATCGGTCAGTATTACCGGTCGCAAGAAGTAACTACTCTTCATCGAATAGCGGAATTGACTATCACTCTTATAACACATCAATAGCTGAAAGTGCGAAGCATGTTTAGTAACAACGTTTCTGGAATCCGAGACCTCCGATCCCGAGTTCGATATGCTAGTTACTGGACCAAAGCTCGGGCCGTATTTGTTATGTAATTTGCATCTTTAGTTACTTAGCCTACAGTAAATATGTTAATGGATATTCTCAAAAAAACTACAGAACATACACACACACACACAGTAACAAAAACACCCATCACCTCACCCACCCCGCCCCTCCATGCCATCTGGAGTCTGTAGTTAATTAACATTAAGATAAACAAGCGAAGCCATTTCTCAATTTCCGATCAAAGTTGGAAATCCATCACTGAAATAGACATGATACAATAGTATTAAACACTCGAAAATTGACATAGACCTGGCACAACAGTGTTAAAAGCTGGAAAATAGACATCGGCTTGATACAACAGTGTTAAAAACGGGAAAATAGACATAGGTCTGATACAACAGTGTTAAGAACTGGAAAGTAAACATAGACCTGATAAAACAGTGTTAAAAACTAGAAAATGGACAGAGGTCAGAGGTTTCATTCTGTCAATATTTTATTAAACATTCTGTATTACAGCAGCGATGTTCAATGTTACATCTTTGGTATTTTACTTTTATCCATCTTTTGTCGGTCCAACGGCTAGCGTGCAGGGTGGTAGGTGTAAAGTTGTACTGTACGTCTGCAATTTAGGGCTGTGGGTGCATTATGAATGATAACCAAATCCCACTGTAATAAAAGTTGCCCAACAGATGTCGGTGGGTGGTATTAACTAGCTGCCTTCTCTCTATCAATTTAAGCAGAATTCAAGAATAACAAAAACTTATATCATATCATGATTTCGTTAATAATTTATACGATAAGCTTCTTTTAATTAGCAATCAACTTATTCAGCTATCTTAGACCACAGGGAAACTAACAAACATTAACGAAGACCACCATGTATAATTAAACTTTTGATACACTGAAAAGGGGATCAACACTCCCTTTGGGAATAAAATATATAAATCATATTATATCAATGCAATATATTGGTCGTTTGATTTAACAGTAATTTTATTATCTAAATGGAGTTTATAAAATGTGAAGTTTTACTGAATACGTGTTACTAGTACGGCTTATTACAATGTCTAGCTGGTTCTAGTACGGGTTTTCTTACTCTTTATTCCAAGATGAACAAAACGGTGAGGAGAAAACACGTATCTGAGGCCACTTAACCTTAAAACTTTCTGAAGCATTTTAGTTAACGAAGAATATAACATAGTTGTATACAAACACTTTAGTTTAAGAAAAATATAAGATAGTTGTATACAAACACTTTAGTTTTGGAAGAATATAACATAGTTGTATACAAACACTTTAGTTTAAGAAAAATATAAGATAGTTGTATACAAACACTTTAGTTTTGGAAGAATATAAAATAGTTGTGTACAAACCCTTTAGTTTAGGGAAAATATAAGATAGTTGTATACTAACACTAAAGTTTAGGAAGAATATAAGATAATTGTATACAAACACTATAGTTTAGGAAAGAATATAAGATAGTTGTACACAAACACTTTAGTTTAGGAAGAATATAGGATAATTGTATACAAACACTATAGTTTAGGAAGAATATAAGATAGTTGTATACAAACACTTTAGTTTTGGAAGAATATAAAAGAGTTCTATTCAAACACTTTAATTTTGGAAGAATATAAAAAATTTGTATACAAACACTTTAGTTTTGGAAGAATATAAAAAATTTTTTATACAAACACTTTAGTTTTGGAAGAATATAAAAAATTTTTATACAGACACTATAGTTTAGGAAG
>NW_013667549.1:67325-68756 GCF_000517525.1 Limulus polyphemus
ACTATAGTTTAGGAAGAATATAAGATAGTTGTATACAAACACATTAGTTTAGGAAGAATATAAGATAGTTGTATACAAACACTTTAGTTTAGGAAAATATAATATAGTTGTATACAAACACTTTAGTTTAGGAAGAATATAAGATAGTTGTATACAAACACATTAGTTTAGGAAGAATATAAGATAGTTGTATACAAACACTATAGTTTAGGAAGAACATAAGATAGTTGTATACAAACACATTAGTTTAGGAAGAATATAAGATAGTTGTATACAAACACTGAAGTTTAGGAAGGACATGTGATAGTTGTATATAAACACTATAGTTTAGGAAGAACATAAGATAGTTGTATACAAACACTATCGTTTAGGAAGAATATATGATAGTTGTATACAAACACTATAGTTTAGGAAGAATATAACATACTTATACCACAAACACTATAGTTTAGGAAGAACATAAGATAGTTGTATACAAACACTATAGTTTAGGAAGAATATAAGATAGTTGTATACAAACACTATAGTTTAGGAAGAATATAAGATAATTGTATACAAACAGTATAGTTTAGAAAGAATACAAGATAGTTGTATACAAACGTTTTAGTTTAGAAATAATATAAGGTAGTTGTATGCAAACACTTTAGTTTAGGAAGAATTTATTATAGTTGTATACAAACAGTATAGTTTAAAAAGAATACAAGATAGTTGTATACAAACACTTTAGCTTTGGAAGAATATAAAATAGTTGTATACAAACACTTTAGTTTAGGAAGAATTTATTATAGTTGTATACAAACACTTTAGTTCAGAACTTTCTAAAACAGGCCAGCTTCCTTCTTCAAAGACATCCGAATCTCGGTCCATAGGGTAACATTCTTTATTTACGATCTAGCTAGCCTGATAACAGCCGGTACCGTTCGGCAACAACAGTTCTTTACTAACCATAACGTGGGTTTATCCAATCTAAAGTAATGGATTTCATATCATAAAAATGTATATATATATACTACTTGGTCCTTCGTACGTGATTGGTGCAACGAGTAAGGCTCCATATTTAGCTCGACCAACCAGTATCTAACAATATTTATTCTATAATTTGTCTTTTTTTAAAGCAAAGCTTTTTTTTTAGTGGCTATAATAGGATTTTTCTAAGGAATTATTTATGGTTTTATCTTAGTAGTGTTAAGAACAGATGATACGGTTCCGTTATTTTTAAACTGGCATGTCTTTGAGGCAATTTTTAGTATTCAATAAATATTTGATAACGTAGTCGTTCCACACACAGAGGTGAACATGACTACTTCGTTTTCAGAATTTTCTCGGATTTTTGTTTATTAACATTATATTCACTGGCAGAGGGCGTTGGCTGCTATGAGTTTCATTTGTGAAGTATGCAAATATTACTATTACTTTCTTTTATAAACAATA
>NW_013667549.1:69589-72164 GCF_000517525.1 Limulus polyphemus
AGTAATCAACCACCACAAATTAAAATATACATTCGTTTTAAATACAGTAGGTAGATCCTAAGTAATCAACCACCACAAATTAAAATATACATTCGTTTTAAATACAGTAGGTAGATCCTAAGTAATCAACCACCACAAATTAAAATATACATTCGTTTTAAATACAGTTTTACATAATGTTATATCCTTAACAACTATTGAACAAGTAAATATGTTAACATGATAAGATAATTAATTACGCCTGTTTGGATTTTCTTATTCAACTTTGGTGAATCTCAATAAGCTTATAATTAATTAATTTTGAGTTGATACTAGGTGTTATGCTGTCTAAATAATTATGTTTTTAAATAGTCCGACACCTGTAAATATCCATGTCATGTGATATTGCATACTTGATATCTAGTACTTAGTGTATCACGTAGTAAGGTATCAGTGAGTTTAAACCACAAATAGGCAGATACAGCGCATTTTGTGTTATATTGTATATATATATATGACTGATTTTAGTTATGGTAATTATTTGTATAAAGTTGAGATTAGCTCACGTTTCAATAATTATGAGGATCATGTTTATGAAAGCTAATATTTCACGTCTACGTCTTTAACTTAACCTCGGCGGTTGTTTTGCCAGATATGGAGTTGTTTTTTAAAACGTTATTTTCATGTCCCATTTGAAGCTTTGTGTTTTAGTGGAATACTTCTGAAGAAGCTGTAAAGTGAAACGTTGAGTGTCCAATTACAGAAAAATAACAAATTTAGTGCTTTAAGGTCGTTTATTTCTAGTCTTAAGACGAACAATTAGTTGCGATAACTCAAGATTGGAAAGCAGTACAAAACATATGTACAAACAGATTAGTTTGTAATTTGTAATGCATATATATATAGTCTGAAGAAGATATACACCAGGATTCAGATTATTTATAACAAGGTAACAAAGCCAATTAAAAACAATATATACGCTTGCAGATTAATCAAAAGTATAATGACCACTTAATACATTGATTAATATATATCACATGATAACTAAAAGATTACATACAAATCAACAGCTTCCGTTTGTCTTGTATTAAACTTGACGTCAGGCTAATGTTCTAGAAGTGATGATGAAATTTTATCGAAGCTGAACATTAAAACAAACGAAAAAGCTTTTGCAGAATATTACAAAAGTAAAGCTTATCTACATAGCACTCTTCGCTTCGGATACCTGATATTCATTCTAAATTACTTTATAGTTTACGTTGTTATAATGTGCGTCTCTTTCAAAAAGCTTAGAAAAAGATTAAACCTAGAAAATTCTTAAACACTTAAGAGTTCCTATAAGTGTTTTCTGTATTTTAATGATTTTTTTTTTTTTTACACGGCTAGAGAGATATGTTTCTTTGTGTCAGAGATAATCCACTTTAAGTTATCTGCTGTGTCTACTGCGGGTAGTTGGATATGAAATTATACAAAATGTTCATGAAAAATATTTAAAATATCACTATTTGATGAACTTTAAGGAATATAGATTACTCCAATACCTGAACTGAATTATTTTGTTGTTCTAAGTTTTGTTGTCTAAGGGGCTATGCATTTCCAGAATAATCCCCACAACATGAAAACAACAGATTAAAAAGAACAAGGACTTCTAAAGCAAATAAATAGATGGTGTTTTGTTTGATTATTTTATTTTTTGTTTCCGAATATTCGCGAAAGCCTGCACAAAGAACTCTCTGTGTTAGCTGTCCCTAATTTTGATTGTTTGTTTTCTAATTATTCATAAAGCTACACAAGGGCTATCTGTGGTCTGCCCACCACGGGTATCGAAACCCGGTTTCTAGCGTTGTAAGTCTGTAGACATTCCGCTGTGTCACTGGAGGACAGCGCAAAGCTACGCAGTGACTATCTGCCTTCTGTCCACCGCGGAGAATCGAACTCCGGATTTTAGTGTTGCTAGCCCGTAAACTAACCGCTGACGCAGCTGCAACTGTTATTTTGCTGGTTTTATCAAATTTGTATATTTTGCTACGCGTGTGCGGTTTCTCTTTGTGTATGTGAAAGCTTCTACGAAATATAATTATATTAGAAAAAAAAATAAAGCTAAATTATGTTGGATTTCAGTTTGTTCAAATAAAAAGCAGCTTCTAGCCAGCAAGATTATTGTCAAAAAAAATGAATCAATAACTATTCAGGAATAATGCGATCAGACACTGACTTCAAGCTATCTTTATCTTAATATCATAGATAATATTCAACGTTAAACTAGTACACGATTAAAAACATTTTATTTAGGCCTATCTATGGCCTTCATAAAGTTGACGACTCTACATGTTTGGACGTTACAACGTCATCCTAAATAAAATGTTTTTAATTGTGTGCCAGTGTAACGTTGAATATTATTTATTATTTTAACTTTATACAAAAGTGCCAAAATACTATAATTATCTTTATCTTCTCCCATTTCGTGCTTTTGTATCACTAAAGTATAAAGTATATTTTGTACCACTAAAGTATAAAGTATATTTTGTACCACTAAAGTATAAAGTATATTTTGTACCACTAAAGTATAAAGTATATTTTGTATCACTAAAGTATA
>NW_013667549.1:73164-74326 GCF_000517525.1 Limulus polyphemus
ATAAAGTATATTTTGTACCACTAAAGTATAAAGTATATTTTGTACCACTAAAGTATAAAGTATATTTTGTACCACTAAAGTATAAAGTATATTTTGTACCACTAAAGTATAAAGTATATTTTGTATCACTAAAGTATAAAGTATATTTTGTATCACTAAACTTTAAAGTATATTTTGTACCACTAAAGTATATGGTACATTTTATGAATGATTTCTCTTCAAATTGTAAATTGTAAGTGGCGTCGTTACGTATGACATTTGTTAAAAATCTCTATTTGCTATTTAAATCGGTGAACGTTTCGACAAATGTGCAGATTGCTTCACGTTATTTCTGTAACTACAAATCGAAATATCCGAAACGTACATTATTAACAATGCAATTCCACCATTGTTTTGACGTTTTGTTTCGTCCCTGAGGTTTCACAAGTTAGTTCACACACACAAGTTAACCGATTTGAAATTAATAAGGTATCTTTGTTAAATTACATTCTAGTTAATTAAATAGACTATAGAAAATTTACATACTTAGGTTATTTCAATGTGAAGCATTAGTTTATGATAAGTAACTACTATCACTGATCTTAAAAGAAACAGGGATACCAAATATACATTTAAAAAAATAGCTATGAAAGTAATCTTACGTTTACCACTTGCACGTAAAAATAATAACGACATCCAAATAAACGAACAAGTGAATAGTACATTTAAGTACGCCTCATTATCATATAAACTGAGTATCTCTAGAACTAAGTAAGTTTTAAACGGAAACTCACTATAGTACGATCAGAAGTAAATATAAAGGCAACATCACTAACTGAGTATTTCTAGAACTAAGAAAGTTTTAAACGGAAAACTCACTATAGTACGATCAGAAGGAAATATGAAGGCAACATCACTAGTATCTCTAGAACTAAGAAAGTTTTAAAGGAAACTCACTATAGTACGATCAGAAGGAAATATAAAGGCAACATCACTAGTATCTCTAGAACTAAGAAAGTTTTAAAAGGAAACTCACTATAGTACGATCAGAAGGAAATATAAAGGCAACATCACTAGTATCTCTAGAACTAAGAAAGTTTTAAAAGGAAACTCACTATAGTACGATCAGAAGGAAATATAAAGGCAACATCACTAGTATCTCTAGAACTAAGAAAGTTTTAAA
>NW_013667549.1:74902-85963 GCF_000517525.1 Limulus polyphemus
ACTGGACCACTTGGATAGCTCTGTTGATGTCGCTCGACTTCATTCAGCTGTTTACTGGACCACTTGGATAGCTCTGTTGATGCGATGAACATCATTCAGCTGTTTACTGGACCACTTGGATAGCTCTGTTGATGCGATGAACATCATTCAGCTGTTTACTGGACCACTTGGATAGCTCTGTTGATGTGCTCGACATCATTCAGCTGTTTACTGGACCACTTGGATAGCTCTGTTGATGCGATGAACATCATTCAGCTGTTTACTGGACCACTTGGATAGCTCTGTTGATGCGATCGTCATCATTCAGCTGTTTACTGAACTATTTGGATAGCTCTGTTGTTGCGATCGACTTCATTCAGCTGTTTACTGGACCACTTGAATAGCTCTGTTGATGCGATGAACATCCTTCAGCTATTTACTGGACCGCTTGGATAGCTTGAGACCAAGCGTAGTTAGCGTTTCGGGGCTGCGTGTCGAAGGGACTGTGGTTCGTAACATATTGCTGCTAAACGCACTTCGTAGTTTAAAATGTGGGTGCGTTATAAAGGTGATAGTCAATCCCGTTATTTGGTTTAAAAAAAGCGAAACAAGTACGTTGTAGCGGCTGGTGCTGCTGTCTAATTGTTCCCACCTCTATTCCGTACTTCAAAAGTACCTGAACCATGGGAGTCTGATTTAACCGTTTAGACAACGAGTGCGTACAGTGCTGTTCAGAATGAAAATTTCAATTCGATTTCTTACTCGTGAGCCCCCCCCCCCAATGGCACAACGGTATGTCTGCGGACTTACAACGCTAGAAACCGGGTTTTGATACCCATGATGGGCAGAACACAGTTAGCCCTTTGTGTAGCTTTGTGCTTAACTGCAAAAAAAAAATACTCGTGAAATCCCTTGGTGGATGAACGTTATGTTTATTTTAGCTACAACGCTTAAAATCCGGGATTAGTTTCCTGGTGGTGGGCAGACCACAGATATCCCATTGTGTAGTCTTGCACTAAAACTAAAGAAATTAGTCATGAAATATATCGTTCGATTAATATGTAAGACTCTATACCATAAAAAAAGAAAAGACGCTAAGACAAGCTGTGTTTCAATGGACCAAACATTTTAACGTTTTACAAATATATAGAAGAAGAAAAAATGAAAATAAACATATTCCATATAAAACATAACATTTTAAGATGCAAAATTTAAAATTATTATAAACAATATTTCAGTACACGCCCAGACTTGTTCGTTTTGTTTTTAAGCTCAACCCTACACTAATTGAGTCATATGATAATACCTCTATTATAAACAGATATATTTATAATAAGTGGTAGTAAGCATAGCCTATATATTTCTAACAGTGCTCACTATTGCAATAAATATAGTAATCATTGTTTATGAGTGGCAAAAACTCCTGTGAAGCGGTCCTGCCATCTACCGGGTAACCTCTTTTGATTGGCACCGCCAAAGCGTCTTTGAAATTCGCTGGTATGGCAAAAAAAAGGCGGGAATATCGTGGCTTACGTGACATTCATCAGTTACCACTATTGATTAATGATCTCTGCGACTCTGATTCATTTGATACCTTACTGTCAATTAATAAGATCATGGCGACTACCGGTAGTAAAAGGTCGTACACTGCAGCATTCAAACTAAAAGTTGTGGCAGGCCCTGAAGAGAAAGGCAAGCACCATGCAGGATTATATGTTGGATTATTATTGTTGTCACACAAGGTAAGCTTGGGGCAATACGATAGATGTATTTCAATATGTTTACGTGTAAAACCAACCATTCTTTGAAGCGTGTTTAAAAACATACGAAAGACTTTTCTGGGTGTTCAACAGCTTTGCACTGCATAAGGATCATTTTGGAAAGATTAAGGATTAATTACACTTTATAAAAGCGAATTTTCAAGTTCTTCAAACTATTTCTTCCATCATCGATTGAAATCAATTGGACAGCCATGACTGAGGCCGCAATTTTCTTTGTAATAAGCATCTACGAAAAACGGCAATTTTCCACAAACCCTCCAATGTACGTGGACGTTGGTTTCCAAGACCACGTTTAAACAAACCAAAGGAACCAGAGTACTTTGGAGCTGCATCGGTGAATATGAAATGCTATGTAATTCCTGTGATTCTAAATCATATAGCCATCATATTCAAGAAATCAGCAGATGACTTGGAGTTGTGGACGTCTAGCTTGTGAGCCTTTCTCAACACTAAATCCTTATTTGTATTTTGTCAACGGGACATGAAAATATGTTTAGCTTTATTACCATGAATATTTAGGACGAGATGTTTTCTTTTGTAATTCCTTCACTATGAAGATGAGTACCTTACTCCAGGTTGGCTTCGAGAGCGATTTTGAAGCCATTTGATGTCTTAAATGTTCTGTTCCAGAAATAAAGAACATTGCAGGTTTCCTCTTCAAATGTTATGTCCTTTGGCTCTGCATCGTTTAACAATGTTGCTATACGAATATCCTTTGTGGGAAAGGACTGCAAAATAACAGTCCAGTCATAAGGCAACTCCTGGCGGCATTGCACTGTCGAATGATCGATAGTTCTCGGTAAACCAACTATTCAGGTGGCAAATATGTCACTCGTGATGCAACGGCTCGATGTTGTAATGATTAACCCTTTATATAGCTTACTAACATTTAAAAATGCATTGACAGCCTCATATGTTAGAAATTAAAAGGAAATATTTTCCCCCATGACACTGACAAAAGAAAGAATAACTCTTTGTCAGTTTAGAAATGAGATGAAATTAAGGTCATCAGTGCTGTGCCTTAACAATATTTATATTATGACTGACTTGACTAAGTGAAATATGGGGATAAAATATTGAAACAGAAAAGTATAGATGCTATGTAAGGCTACGTAATTATTGTTGTATAAGGTTCAATTTGTTTCAGAATTTTGTGGATAGGACTATCATACAAGGACTATTGGAGGATAACAATTCATAATTTTGCACGATAAAGAATAAAGATTGCAGCCAGTCAATAACACCAACCACCAATACTAAAACTCTTGGACTACTTGTAGCTCTTCAAATAGTGAGCTTTAACAGTTAGCCATACAGCGCACCCACGACCTCAATGTTCGGAACACGTTATTACGACAACGTGTCGCGAACCATGAGTCCTCGAATTCATAATCCAGTAACGGTAACCAATTGTGTAGAAAAAAGGTTGAGTATATAATCTCCAACTTGAAACTACTTATATAACTTTAATCGAAACAATGAGTTTTAATTATAATTTACTTATACCAGTATAAGCACACCCAAATAGGTGTGTCAACGTCATCAAAGTCGATTATGCCCTAATTAACTGAGGAAACGTACGATGTAATATTTTACAGATTAGCGATGACATCTAGCACAAAATCAGGATTTACAGTTTCTAAAATTGTAGTGAACTCTGAAATTAACCTTTAAGAGTGTGCCTTATGCGATCATTAAACAAGGCTAGTATCAAACTATTTATTATTTTAAAAAAACTTCTAATTAGAAGCATTACACTTCCCAGTAATATAAACTACTTCTTGAACCGGGAGTGAATTAACGGTTAACTTGATGGTCTGTTGATTAACAGGTCCAAGGTTCGAGTCATGTATGCTGCTGAACATACTCCACATTTTCAGCTGTGGGTACATTATAACTTGACAGTTAATTACAACGACATTCAGTTACGAGTAGCATCTTGGGTGATGGGTGCTAATGATTGGTTGCCCTCCTTCTTGTCAGCACCTGTGAATTAGGGATGTCTATGTTTGAGTCGTAGGCCTAGTGTTATAATGCCTGGATTCCAAATCAGAAGGTTCGCGGTTGGCGTCACGTTGCCGCAAAAACACGCTTTTCGCTTTGGAGCGGTGGGTGCACTATAAGATTGAAAGTTAAATCCCACCATTTGGTCAGACAATAGTAGACAAGGAGTTGGCGATGGGTACTGTTGACTAGCTAACTGCCTTCTCGCTAGTCTATAAATTCAAAAGTTATGAATGTTTACGCAGATAGCTTTGTGAAAAAAATATAACTACATCAACAAGTTCTAAGCCGTAAGGGTCTCTAGCTTGGACGGTAGGCACTACGTTGCATAACGTGTCGCACGGGTTAAAATTTCTAGATCGGGTACTTCATTCGCATTCGTACTGTCAAAAACTGACTCTTTGTGATCAGATTGCACCTGGTGTAAGAAAAGCAATATCTCGTTCAATATACGAATATTAGAACACTGTTAGACTTCCTAAATTCCAGATTTCCCCAGACTTTGAATAGTACTTGAAATCAGAAATGTAATGAAGATGAATGAACAGTCTAAATTGCCCTTATATAAACTTATGATAATTTTATTTAAAAAGAGAGTGAATTACAATACTTACGCTGATTTTTTCTTATTATTCTTTACATTTACAATAAGTATTTATCAATAAACGTCTTTACACTAAAGTATTCTTCTCGGTGTTGTAGAATACAACGCAAACGTCTCATTCCCACGAAGTGTTATTTTTCGATTTTTAATGAAATCATTCGACTCAAAAATTAATACATATAAAGAGTTATAAAACGTGCAAAAAAGCCACAATCTTCAATATCATACTTCAGCCTAATGAACAATTACCAGAAGTTCTGTGAGTTTCATTTCCCAAAGCGAGTGAGTGGCTGAAAAAGTACGTGACGTATTGTAATTTTCCTTCCTTCCCAGGACAGTCCAATGGAGGATTTTGCATACAAATACGAACATCGTTATATCTTAAACAACTAAAAGATTAATTTTTGACACCAAGGAATGGGCACGCCTAACCTGAGATACGTCAACCTAAGGTGTATCACATTTGCTTCACGCGAGGACGCGTGGGTTGAACGCGACATTACCGCACGCGCGATAGGAGGCAGAGAGCGAATTGCAGAATGCGAGGTGATGAGTAAATATTTAGCGCAGATACTGTAGTTTTAAAGAACACTTGGATCAGGAGAGTGAGTTCGGACGACAGCTGGACGAAGCTCTTCCCCTTTGATTCCAGGAGACTTAATCCCAAGACTGAGACACTGGAAAACAGTTTATATCAAGTACGTTTGATCTCCTAAATTTCCTGCTAACTTTTTTTCCTGTCATATTTCTACTTAACTTTCTAACAATATTTTTCTCTCTAATGATATATGACTACTTTTTTTCCGCAACGATGTTTCGAAAACTGAAGCCTTAATTTCTAAGGTGGGATTTCTATAAACTCAAAATATTTGATTTTGCTTATAACTAATTTTCATATTTGTAATAATATGAATGTTTATATGCATTAACTAGTTTTTTAAATGTAGTAATATACTTTTTAAACAAATTAGTTTTTCTGAACAACCACATGTTTTGAAGTCTACAGGACTTCACCAAAATTTATCCAAATATAAAATGGCTAACGTTCTTAATTGTCCGGAGACTCACTTATATGGAGTGTTCTAGACCCAGCTCTATTAATGTAAAATATCCCCCGGGGGCTCAGCAGTGATTTTACGTACTTACAACGCTAAAATACGGGGTATGGTTCTACTCCATTGGATAACTTTGCGCTAAAACAACAACAACAAACACGACAATTTTCAAAACAAAAACGTCACCTCGGCATAACTCCCAGTAATATATGCCAAAACTGTTAATATTATAACATTGGTACTAGCACTTTTAGTGGCTTATGACCTAATAAAACGTATTTAACCAGCTAACTCGAAGAGACGGCTCAAAACTAGTAAACAATGGTCTCTGCACGAGCGATTTTTCTTTCTTTATTTCAGAAAACACTTTGAAAATCAAAATTAACGCATAATATTCTAAAGCCGAAACTTTAAAGCAATCACGTTTACAGACACTTTATTTGCTTCACTATAAAACCAAACGTCAGTGTATGTACATAAATTTCAAGTAAAACCCTATTACCTATTTCCTTTCATACAATTGTTTTATTGAGTGACAAACGTCAGTGTATGTACATAAATTTCAAGTAAAACCCTTTTAGTTATTTCCTTTCATACAATTGTTTTATTGAGTGACAATTTACACGTTTGCTTTCAATTCCAATGAAAAACGCTATACCATTTGTCAAAAACTATTCTGCACAAAAAATATCAATCACAGCACATGAGTTATCTGTGCTGAAACCCAGTACTGAATTTAATTATATAGAAAAATGGTAATGATAGCAACTGAGGAGAAGTAGTTAAACACCTAACAAAATGCTTCACTAAAACTGCACCTCCCAAGCTGTGAGACGCGATCTCCTAAAGATTACGTGAAGATATACTTACTGATTTTCCATTTTCGCAATAAACCAAAACTCACTTAAATCCCATTGACACCTGAATTACATTTATATTTTAATGAATTTTCAATAACCCAGTACAATAGATATATATATATATAGATGATAGGTCTTTATAAACATTTAAGTAGGCGATTGGTCGTAATAAACGAAAGATCAGAGATAGTTATGGAATAATGACACAGCAGCAAGCAGAAGATTAAGAAAAGTTGCGAAAAAGTAACATTTACTTCTGTAACAGAAGTAAAACAGAGTAAAAAATTAGATTAAAAGTATAGAGTAAAAGATAAGATAACGAATGTGGAGTAAAAGGTGAGATACGAGTATGAAGTAAAATATAAGATAACGAATGTGGAGTAAAAGGTGAGATACGGGTATGAAGTAAAATACAAGATACGGGTATGAAGTGAAAACTAAGATACGGGGATGTAGTAAAATATGAGATACGGGTATGAAGTAAAATATGAGATACGGGTATGAAGTAAAAACTAAGATACGAGGATGTAGTAAAATATGAGATACGGGTATGAAGTAAAATATGAGATACGGGTATGGAGTAAAATATAAGATACGGGTATGAAGTATAATATAAGATACGGGTATGTAAGTAAAATATGAGATACGGGTATGAAGTAAAAACTAAGATACGAGGATGTAGTAAAATATAAGATACGGGTATGAAGTAAAATATGAGATACGGGTATAAGTAAAATATGAGATACGGGTATGGAGTAAAATATAAGATACGGGTATGAAGTGAAAACTAAGATACGGGGATGTAGTAAAATATGAGATACGGGTATGAAGTAAAATATAAGATACGGGTATGAAGTGAAAACTAAGATACGGGGATGTAGTAAAATATGAGATACGGGTATGAAGTAAAATATGAGATACGGGTATGAAGTATAATATGAGATACGGGTATGGAGTAAAAGATGAAATGCGGGTATGAACTAAAAGATAAGGTACAGGTTTGGAATAAAAGGTAAGATCGGGTATGAAACTGTAAACAAAGAAAGCGAAAGATGAAAAATATTTAAAGAAGATTGGAAAATGGAGCAGAAGATCCTAGTTTATCAAGTTGTAAAAATGAAGATAAAAAAAACAATGAAAATTATAGAATGGTTAGATATTTAAATAAAGAGTGCAGAAGGTCAGGGAGCACAAAAAGTGTTTACGTAATAGAATAGACAGTAAAACGTCAGAGTGTGTTGGGTAATGTAACACAACAGAAAAATAGAAGATCAGAAAGATTATGATTAGATAGAATTATAGAAATATCGGATAAATAAAAGAACATAAAAAAACAGGGAATCGTGAGAAAACTGACCAAGTTACGAGTTCAAAGATATCACAACGTAGTTTAATACAGAGGAAATTGGAATGGATAAGACGGACCACAAAAGATAATAACTAAAAAGGTTCATAACTGGAGAACGATAATCCAGAAAGTAATCTGCCTACGTATAGTTCATCCTATATATTACAGTATGTTGTAAGATTGATTCTAGAAGTTTGTGTGTAAAATTGGTAGATCTTTGAAAGAACTCAAGGCTCAATTTGTAAATTAAACTATTTCAAAACGGTAACATGTGAAGTTTAATCCAGTGTTATTTGTGTTGTTTATATTCGAAATGCTCTTTTTTGTCATTCGATAGCACAAAAACCGTTTAACGGATATTTTTTAAACATGGTTGCATTCTCATTAGCAACCTTCGCACAAACTCCTCATCAATCTATTAAACTATACTGTATGTCCATCTAATTCGTCACTATATTCTGTCGTGATCCCTAACGTACGTGTATTTCAGCCAATAAGTCTTAGCACATGATTATATCCAATATATAAATTTAACATATGGAATCATGTTGAAATCTTACGTGAAATTGAAAACTACAGTCCTCTAATTACAACGTAAATAACGAAATGTTCATTCGCGTTGTTTGGAAAGCATTACACTAAGCTAAAATTAACTATTATGTAAAGCCTTTCCACTCATTTCATAATTTCTGATACCAAAGGAAGATTAGTTCAAAAAACAAAAACTCCTAAACTATTTTATGGCTTCCATACGTATATTTTAATGGTAAATCTGGCTGAAATTTTACAACAAATGGCATCATTTAGAACAACAATACTACAAAAAAACAGTAAAAGTTCGAAATAAAGGATCTGTAGAATGTCACAGGAATAAAGTAAAATTCTTATAATAAATACTTCTTCATTAATGAATGCAACGTTTCATCTAAAAATCGCTGAACACTAAAAAAAGTAAAAACAGGTAGATTAAGAAAAAATTAAAAGAACAGCAGACAAAGTAGAGATTAACGTACAGTTCGAAGAGATTAAAACACTTAAAAAATTCAGGAAAGATACCTACCTGTACAGATGGAACACATATGAAAGATCACAACACTATTCTAAGCATGAAATGAACAGCGTAAGAAAGGATTGGTCGAATGAAAATAGAAAGTTTTTTTTTTTTTAGTTATAGTATGCGAAAACCTTATGTGTTTAAATTGGGACTTCGGGAATCAAGCAACGTGAAAAGAAGGGATAAAAGTTTGAAAAGAAGACAGCGAAACAAAGACGGTTAACGAGGAGATTTAGCTAGGTTTAACAAAAAAAGTTGTGTCCAAAGACAGATAAAAGCTAAAATGGCATGGTAAAAGACGAGAGAAATGGTTTAAAATAGTTTAGAAAAGTCAACAATAAAAACAAAAAGGAAAAGGACATCAACAATAAAGAAAATTCGGTTAATTAGTTACTGGAAATAATCTAATTACATTGTTAAAAGCGCTAGAAGAGTTAGAGATTGAAGAGTAACGAACATGAAAACCAAAGATCTAAACAAGGAAATAACAGCAAGCTACAGAGACTGAGGGCAAGAAAAAATATGTTTGAAAAGAGAGAAATGGGGGTAATAAAGGAGACAGAATAAAACCTTGCTTAATTGAGATAATTAAAGTAAAAGGCTGATAAAAATATATTATATGCGTCAATAAGTAGCAGCATTATTGTTATAACAATAAAAGAAAATCATCAAAGAAATATTATTAAATAATAATGGTTTCCCCTTTGTCAAACCTCGTAATCATTTTATCCCAAGATATAATGTTCCCATATTAAACCACGTGGCTGCATTAACCATAAAGACAGTTTTGTCCTGTTATACGGCGTAGATAAACCAACATAAAGACAATTCTCCTGTTAAATGACGTAGATAAACCACCATAAACACAATTTTTGTCCCGTTAAACGAAGTAGGTAAACCAGCATAAAGACAATATTTGTCCTGATAAACGACCTAAATAAATCAACATAAAGATAATTTTCGTCCAGTTAAACGACGTAGATAAATCAACAAAAAGACAATTTTGGTCCCGTTAAACGAAGTAGGTAAACCACCATAAAGACAATATTTGTCCTGTTAAATGAAGTACGTAAGCTATCATAAAAACAGTCTTCGTCCTGATAAACGACGTATATAAGCCATCATAAAGACAATTTTCGTTCCTGTTAAACGAAGTAGGTAAACCAGCATAAAGATATTATTTGTCTTGTTAAATGAAGTATGTAAGCCATCATAAAGACAATTTTCGTCCAGTTAAACGACGTAGATAAATCAACATAAAGACAATTTTCGTCCAGTTAAACGATGTAGATAAACCAACATAAAGACACTTTTCCAGTTAAATGACGTAGATAAATCAACAAAAAGACAATTTTTGTCCCGTTAAACGAAGTAGGTAAACCACCATAAAGACAATATTTGTCCTGTTAAATGAAGTACGTAAGTTATCATAAAAACAGTCTTCGTCCTGTTAAACGACGTATATAAACCATCATAAAGACAATTTTCGTCCAGTTAAACGAAGTAGGTAAACCAGCATAAAGATATTATTTGTCTTGTTAAATGAAGTATTTAAGCCATCATAAGTACAATTTTCGTCCATTTAAAGGACGTAGATAAACCAACATAAAGATAATTTTCGTCCATTTAAAGGGCGTAGATAGCCAACATAAAGACCATTTTCCTGTTAGAAGATGTATATAAACCATCACAAAAACAATTTTCGTCCTGTTAAACCATGTAGATAAACCACCATGAAGACTATTTTCGTCCTGTTAAGTCACGTAGATAAACCACCATGAAGACAATTTTCCCGTGATGTTTATTTTCAACATTGATAACAGTATATAAACCCTCCATCAAAGACAGATTCCCGACTGCCTATTACTGACTATTTCAAATTAATGGCCTAGAAGACAAAACAAATATTGTATCCATTTACCTTGATCCGTATACATGCAAAAACATTTTGGCCTAAAACATTTTTGAAATTAGTTAGTAATGGAACTTGAATCGTAATGGAATAACAACCAAACACCAACTTTGGTTAAACAAACATTTTACGCTAACGTATATTTTCGTGTTTTTTATTTCTGTTTGTTTTGTTATTCATGATGAGTCAATTCACTCGGTTCAAGTTCTTGAAAATAAAAATCTTAATTTTTTATCTTAATTAATTTACTGGTTGAAGTGTTAATGAGTATATAGATGATAACCAGACGAATTTTGTCACCAGCACTTAACTAAATAAATATGAGTAACGGAATACTGATTATAGTCATACATGTATTCATTAACAAACTTGACTCGCAATCTGAGGGTCGCGGGTTCGAATCCTTTCAGCCGTGGGGGGCGTTATAATGTGACGGTCAATCCCACTATTCGTTGGTAAAAGAG
>NW_013667549.1:86878-96296 GCF_000517525.1 Limulus polyphemus
AGTCCACAGACATACCGCTGTGCCACTTGGGGGCTTCTTTCAGCATCATTATTACGTCTTTATAATTGTGTATTTTTATGAATATACTAATTAACCGACACTAGAATTGAATAAGTATATGGTTTAAACGCCGAAAACTGACTCAAAATTAGAAACCAGCAAGCCTAAAACTTGTGATAAAAGTCATATAAACTCTAGATATTTTTTCATATTCTTTCTAATTTGTTTTTTTCGGATTCAAGATCAAAGATGTGTGTAAAAACAACATTTTACATTTATCTTTCATCTCCTTCAAGTCACTGCTCAAGAAGCCTTTGTTCAATACCAAAATACGTAAATTGAGGTGGATGATAAGTAACTCGAAAACGCTATTTATAAATGCTTTAAGAGTTGCGGTTTGAACACCGAAAGCGGACGAACTATTAAAGACAAATAGGCCGAATTTTTTTTTATAAAAAACACGTAGACTGAAGGTACTCTTCTTTTCACATCCCTCCTAATTTATCCAGCTGGGATTTTGAATCAAAATCATGTAATACGCCTTTCATTTTGAATCCAAAATGGACTAATTAGGAGGATTGTAAATATGTTTAATTCAACATCTTATTTTCATCACAAAAGCAACAAGTGGCTAACCGTATCTTGAAAATCTAAAGCATAGATAAGTACTTTTAACACCTTTGTTACAAACAATAGTTCCTTAAAAGTTAGAGTTTAAACGCCGAAAGCCGATGAAATATGGAAAAACCAATAGTCCTAAAAATTGTTACAAAAAAAGTTAATTGCAGATTTTTTTCACATTCCTTTTAATTTGTTCATGACGATTCGAAGTAGAAGTGTGCAAGAAATAGCATTTCAGATCTATCTTTTGACTCCCAGAAGTCACTACCCAAGAAGCTTTTCGTTCTATACCAGAACTCATCAGTTGGGATAGACAATGAAAGACAAAAGATTATTTCTTCATTTTACTTCTGCCCTATGAAGTACAACTGCAGAGTATAGTATTTAGAGATAATGAGTGAGTAGTGTTTTGTTTCTGTAGTGTAATGGATACCAAATCGGAAACTGAAGGGTATGAAATGGTGCTTGACTAGAGATAACTGGATGTCAGGCATAAAGGAGCATCCATGTAGGTGTACTCTAGTGTATGGTTAAAATTGGAAGTAAGTTCAGGTAAGGAGCTATTAGATACCGTGGAAACAGTCGGGAAGGGGGATTGTGGATTAAAACTTTGTCTCGAGAAATGCTGCAAAGCGACTGGCTGTATCAAGGGTCGTTGTTGGAGTAGATTTGCCGTCTACGATCGAGTAAATGGGAGAGTATAACTGACCAGTGAGTAATTTAAATCGACGCCATTACTGAGAGGAACTGGAGGAATTTCGAAGCTGATTACAGACATTTCGTCATTTAAATCTTTTAACAGCGAGAATATAATTACGTGCTGTGTGTTGAATGTTAATGGGAAAAGACTCGGTCTCTAGATCGGGAATAGTCACGAAACAGAGATCTAGAGAGATGATGTAATGATACGGGATAACGGAGGTTTCTGTGGAATAAAAAAAATGGCAGGAATATGCAGCGAGGTAATGTTTGAACTAAAGAGTTAATAAATTCATGAAAACAGAGGTCTACAAATGTATCCTTCTGAAAGGAGAGGTCTACAAACGTATAATTCTGAAAGCAGAGGTCTACAAATGTATCCTTCTGAAAGCAGAGGTCTACAAGTGCATCCTTCTGAAAGCAGAGGTCTACAAGTGTATCCTTCTGAAAGGAGAGGTCTACAAGTGTATCCTTCTGAAAGCAGAGGTCTACAAATGTATCCTTCTGAAAGCAGAGGTCTACAAGTGTATCCTTCTGAAAGCAGAGGTCTACAAGTGTATTCTTCTGAAAGCAGAGGTCTACAAATGTATCCTCCATGACATTGTTGGTATGGTAAGAGACCCAGTCAGCATCTTGATAATTCAAAGAAGTCTTTTGATTCAACTGGAAGATTATCGCCTCCAATTTGAGGAAGAACTTGAGGAGTTGTATTGGATTCAGAATGAGTATTGGGATGAAAGGGACAAACAAATACACAGTAATACTGTCCAGTGTGAAATGAAAATGACATAATTCAAAAGGAAATTTTACTATGGTAATTAGTATCAGCCATAACAGTATAGCTTCAGAAAGTATGTTCTCTGTATAGGAAGAAGTCATGAGACAGAGGATTCCAAATCGAACTTAGATAGTAGCGATGGTGATGGCTCCAGGTGCAAAGTAAGAATGAGATGTTTAGAGTAGTGGCTCAGTTGATGCTTACATAGTTGAACAAGAAGCGTATTCCTACCATATACTGCGATTCAATCTCTACAAATGCCCACTGGATGACAAAAGATTCTATGGAGCGCTATTTATACATGAAATACAATAAATACTTTAAAAGTTACGGTTTAAACGCTGAAAGGTAATGAATTAAACAAAATCACACATTGAATAACGTTACGACTCAAGCAACAACAAAAATACATCTACATCTATGGTCCAAATATTGCTGATAAATGTTGTTGTTGTTTTTTAGAGATGAAATAATTAAAAGTATGATTTTATTATAAGTACTCTCGAGGGAGTACTAACTGACGTAAAACAATTTCTTCGTTACATTTTAGAAAGAATGTGACTGAAAATACTAAAGGTTTAGAAAGAATATTATGTTCATTTATTAAATACACTATTAAATTTATCTTCATTATATCTAAAACAATTTTTTTACATTTCCGTATGTTTGCTGGTGGCTTGTTCTACAGATTGACTCCACAGTTAATATTTATTATCGTTTTTATTACGTAATCAAATATTATGTTTATGCTTGTAATGGAACTATTTAATTGCATCATAGCCATTGTTATTCTTAGCAAAATTGTTTTATTGTAATCATCTCCTTGCCTCAAAATATTAAAATAATTAAAAGGACACCTCCCAAAAACTCTGCGTTTTATAGAATTATTTTTTCTGAATTATTTAGCCTCTTTTTCTTTGTTTAAGCTCTGTAAATGTAAATATGTAGTAATATCATAATTAATCAACAAATAATGAGTTAGAACAGACATCTCACCGACTACTAAAGTGTCGTGATTCTGGAGGATCGTTTAGTAGAAGCGTCGTTAATAAGTTCCGTTTCTTAGATCGGCTGTTCAAAAACGTTGGATGAACGTGACCTAACACGATATTCTGACAAAGTCGCCATTAGTATAGTTAAGAATACTAACTTTATGCCAGTTATTATGGTATGCCACACCTGGTCGATAGTACCCATGTTTCTCCGAGAAGCAAACACGCATTTTATTTACGTGCACTTCTGCATACTGTTGAAAAATAACTGAAATAGTATTTATCATATACATTAGTGTTATGTAATGGGTGTTTAATAAACCATAACAGAAAATTTCAAAATAATAACTGACAAGCGGTATACTCTGAAAATACTTGTCGTGATTTCCATAGATATTACAGTTTCACAATAAAATGTGTCCTTAGATTTATTAAAACTCATCTGAATATGAAACAGAAATATTAACATAGTCATGAGCCAAGAATACGAGTGGCTGCTTCTTAAAGCAAAAAATTAACTAATTTTGCCCATTTCTGATAGACCTGGTATGGTCAAATGCTTAGGGAGCTCGATTCGCAATCTGAGAGTCCCCATCCCACCAAAGATGCTCACCCTTTCAGCCATGGAGGCGTTATGGTGTAATGGGCAATCCCATTATGCGTTGGTAAAAGAGTAGCTCAACAGTTGGCGGTTGGTAGTGTTGAATAGCTGCCTTCCCTCTAGTCTTTCACTGCTAAATTAGGGACACAGATAGCCCTCGTGTAGCTTCACGAAATTCAAAACAAACTAACAAATACTTGTCTGTTACTATGAACTGTACTTATTTTTTCCTAAAATCTTTTGCCCCCCCCCTCCAATGGCATAGCTGTAAATCTGAAGGCTTATTACGCTAAAAGCCTGGTTTCGATACCAATGGTGGGCACAGCACAGATAACCCATTGTGTACCTCTGCTCTTAACAACAAACAAGTAAGTCCTAAAATGTTTGTGGTAAAGCCATCCATGAGGGACTTATAGAATATCTGGAAAGTATCATTGTGCCTATTAAGTTACCTAACATTAAGATATAGTTCTAAAAGCTTAGTTTTCAGGATACGTAATGAAGTTTAGCGTTTCGTTTGATAATAATACATATTTTAGTGCCACGCATACCACTGGGTAAGCTAACTTCAAATCTATAAACGTTAAAATATAACATCCATCGCAATCATTTCAAACTTAGTGGCGCTGAGTTATTAATTAATTTAGTTATTACTAGCACATTCACTACCGAGAATATTAGAAACCCATTGTAACGAACGCGCCACATATAACAGCTGATAGTTTTCATGAAAAAGGTGTTTACCTAACAAATTGGGGTAGGAGTGGCCAAGTAGTTAACGCGCCCGGAAGTCAATGATTCGTGTCCTGATTTTACAAAATCATGCTCTGCAGTTTTGGGGCCATTTGATGCACTATTTCGTCACTCAAGAGTAGCCCATGGGTTATTGATAGTTGCTGGTGACTACCTGTAGTAGACAACTATGTTCAAATAACTTTTGTATAAGTTTGCCCCAAATTCTGAAACAAAAAGACAAATCTATCCAACTCTTAAACCGAGACTTGGTTCCCCGATGGTACAGCGGAATTACAACGCTAAAATCCGGGTTTCGATTCCCCACTCTAAAAACAAACGAAGCCGAGACTGACAACTAAAAGATAGATTATAATGATTTTGTGAAATTATTTTTAATTTCACATTGGTTAATTTTTCACAGTGATCTTTATATCATAAGATAAATTAAAAGTGTTTCACATGTAAATATTTTGCAAGAACTTTCAAGAACACATTTCTATAAAGTATAATGGCATGAAACATATTAAGGGCTAGGCGTGTGACAAGTGCTTCGAACATACTTGTTTTCATAATGCCGTTTTCACACAATAAGTGTCATATCTGACACGCCCCCCCCCCAGTAGCACAGCGGTACGTCTGCGGACTTACAACATTAGAAACCGGGTTTCGATACCCGTGGTGGGCAGAGCACAGATAGCTCATTGTGTAGGTTTGAGTTTAACTACAAACAAACAAACAAACATATCTTTAACACAACCAAGACAATGGTGTAGCTAGGTTTTCCACTCAGGGTGGCAGAAAATTTTTAGGGGGGGGGGATAAATTAACAAGCTGAAATTGATCTAAAGTTTTAATAAAATGGTAATTAAAACAAAGCAACTCAAATGTAATAATGTTTATAGAAGAATCATTTCTTTATTAAATGATACAAAACGAGCCCCCCCCCTCCCCTGCTACGCCTCTGAACCAAGAGCTACATAAACTGTTAGATAATACAAACTGTTAGAACGATGTAAATAGGGGATCAAAATCAGCAGGAAGATCAAAGATATGTATGAAAAAGTGATCAAGTAGCATTCAAACTACAATGTAAAAGAATAAGAACATTTTCAATATGCTTACGTCACAAGTCTAACTATCCCAAAAAAGAATATAAAAATATTAAAGAAACTTGAGTCATCAAGACAAGGATAAACAGTTTAGATTATACTTTGAAATAACAAGTCAAGAATCCATTTATAGTTTGTATATAAACGAGCATATCAACCCCTGTAGATCATGGTTGATTAATCGTCTCCATTTCTTGATAACGCAGCTTCCTCAAAGCCTGAAGTTATTAGTTAAAATATGGCTCCAGTTTTGTGCTGATTCTAATTTATCTTACCTCCTAGGCCACTTATCTCGTGTTTTTAATGTTCCTTAGGAGGGTGGTGGGGGAATGTTTCACCTTTCATGACTAATATATTTATCATCAGCGATATGAAACAAAGTTCTGTTCTAAAGATGCCCAGAGGTAAATCCTTGTTATTCCCTACTTATCGAGAAATACGTTTGTAAAATAATTGTATTTGTTAAGAGTAATCACGGAAATTGTGGCGTTTGTATGGTAAGGACTGTCTATATTACGATAAAAATATACACAATATATTCGATACCTGCCGTCTGTCTTTGGCTTAATTTCCATTAGCTTATTGCGCTTGCCTGAAGCTAGTAACTAAGCGCAAATAAAAATATTCCTATAATATTCCGACGTAGAACATTTAAACCAACAACTCTTTGAAGTTCAACATATTTACATTGTAAATTATGTATATCATGATTGTATTACCCAGTTAAAATTTTTAAACAATTTTTGTTTGTTTTTGAATTTCGCGCAAAGCTACACGAGGGCTATCTGCGCTAGCCGTCTCTAATTTAGCAGAGAGAAGGCAGCTAGTCATCACCACCCACCGCCAACTCTTGGACTACTATTTTACCAACGAATAGTGGGATTGACTGTCACATTATATCTCCCCCATGGCTGAAAGGGCGAGCACGTTTGGTGGGACGGGGATTCGAACCAGCGACCCTCCGATTGCGAGTCGAGCGCCTTATCCACCTGGCCATGCCAGGCCAATTTTTTTAATATATATTTTACTTATATACGTAATGTTGACATAGATGTGTTCTTTAAGCATTATTCACGTAACATCTCCTTACTTTGAACCATCGACTGTACTTTTGTATTTCACTCCTTTCCCTGTGCCCAATGGTTAGAGTACTGGAGTGTGGAGCTGTTGTTACATGGTTCGCGTCCCGTTATTGTAAAACAAACCGGGCTCTGCACTTCGAGACCGTGGGTGCATTACATGAATGACAATCAAATCCATTATTCTGTCTGAGAATATTAGCCCAAGAGTTGACGGTGGGTGGTATTGACTAGCTGCCTTCCCTCCAACCTATCACTTCAAAATTAGTCACAGCTACCACAAATTGTCCGCTGTAACTTTGCGCGAAATTATACAAGCAAACACAAAGTCATTTTCTTTCGAACTGGTCAACAATTATTTCCAATCTATTACTTCAAAATTAGTCACAGCTACCACAAATAGTCCGCTGTAACTTTGCGCGAAATTATACAAGCAAACACAAAGTCATTTTCTTTCGAACTGGTCAACAATTATTTCCAATCTATTACTTCAAAATTAGTCACAGCTACCCCAAATAGTTCGCTGTAGCTTTGCGCGAAATTAAACAAGCAAACACAAAGTCATTTTTTTCCGAACTGGTCAACAGTTACTCCTTCGATACTAAACAATGGTACACGATTTCAACACAAACAATTAAATTTAAAATATAACTCTATTTCCCTCTCCGTGATATGCTGCTAAATACGTTTTACACTTTCAGTTGTGGGCACATTATATAATATTAGCCATGTAGGCGACTGGTGCTGTTGACTGTTTTCCTTCCTCCTACCAGAATTTCTAAATTAGAGAAACTTGGGATGTCTGACATAGCCGTTTAGCCCACGTGCTGCATAAGCTGCCATTCAGTTAAAAATACTAAATACTAGTACACAATACCACAAATTTATTCACACATAAAGAATAACCGCCAGGGGAACAATGTGCCTAAGAAAAGTTCAAATTCACAGAGAACACTAAAATGTGTTTAAACAATAGCATTTACTTATTATTTAACGCTTTATTCAATTTTATCAAGCCTACTGCAAAAGTAGTTTCAGCAAAAACATGATAAAACTCAAATAAATCCTAAACTAAATCTTTGTACTTCAAAATTGGTCTTTTACTTTAGATTATTTTGGTAATTTCTGAGAAAGCGCAATCATGAATTGTCTGAATCGGCATGACTTAGCAGCCGGCATGCTCGGACTATGGTTCATGGCTCGTTGCCACAAAAATGTGCTCTTAGCTTTGGGGCCGTGTTGCGCTCTATGAGTGATGGACGAATCCAACTTCTCGAGCAGATAAGAAAAGCCCAGAGCTGGAGGGGTGTGTTGTTCAGTAGGTGCTTTCCCTCTAGTCTAATAATGGCTGGAAAATTTGAATTCCCTCTAGTCTATAAATTCAAAAGTCAGGGAAAGCTACGAGCGGGTAGCCATTGTGTAACTTTGTGAGAACATTATGAAAAAAAAAGAACCTCAACCTTGATCTCCTTAAACTGAAGAAAAATGAATTTCTAAATTAATAGAAATAATGATTTTGCTGACTTTTAGCAACGTTTAAATGAAGAAGTGTTTAGTTGTAGGTTTTATCTTTTTTTTTATTTTTGATTAACTAACATGTTTTCAATAATACTTTCTAGAAAACGCCGATTCCTTTCACAAAATGGCGGTACTTACTTGCTGTGTCATTATTGCGACTCTTGTTAAAAGCCAAATACTTGCAGGAAATGCTTTGTCTATAAGCCCAGAAGGGTCTTCGTTACTTCTACAAAAACCACCGGGACTGAATAATGTTCGGAACCCATATGACGTCATAGCTATTTCTCGGAGGCAGATAGAGCAGATCCCCGAATATTTATCAGATGAATCAAAACCAGAACCTTCTTGTGCCCAACTACGTGTCATGTGGAATCATATGCGTCGAATGGCCCGTCACAGGGAAATAACCAATGAAGTTCCAATGTTTCCTCTCTCGTTTCCTAGAGGCCTCTTCAGTTACGTCTTGAGCCACCCAAGCTTTTCTGGGAACCATGGTTTTCAGTTTCCTACTGGGCAGTTTTCTTCTCTGAATGAGAACAATTTAGGAGAAGTTTCCAGAGGTTCAGACAAAGGTCAGCAAGAAAACCATTCATCAGCAAAAGACAAATCGCCCAGAACCTTTGATGTTTCAAGTCACAACCACCACAACAATAACCAGTTTTATTTTGATGACGAAACCGAAAAACACCACTCACGAGGTCAGATCAACCCTGTGAATCCTCTGGGTACATTTGTTGGTGTTCCTCATCTACAAAAATCTTTAGGTGTATTTGGGACCGTTCTTCAGAAACCACAGGAAAAGACACTTTTAGAAGAGCAAAAACATCTAGGAAAACTATCTAAACAGTTTCGTGGGAGCGGGGAATTTGAGCCTTTACAATTAAGCACAGATGATTTGGACAGTGGTTTCGGTACCTTTGGAGATTTTACATCTAACTTGGACCAATCGAGTGAAAGCCAAAACATTTATAATTTCGGAAGCGTGCTGGGTGACAGACCTCCTATGAAACAGCATATTTCATTTGTCTATGATCCTGAAGAGTCAAAGAAAGAGACTGGTAGTGAAGGGGAATTCAGTGATGCTGCAAACCTAATGGTATGTATAAGAAATACTATTACCTCTGAATACCTTTTGAGAACACTTTAACCTAATGATATGTTTAAAAATATTATTACCTCTTAATACCTTTTGAGAACACTTTAACCTAATGATATGTTTAAAAAATATTATTACCTCTTAATACCTTTTGAGAACACTTTAACCTAACGGTATGTATAAGAAATAG
>NW_013667549.1:97183-98770 GCF_000517525.1 Limulus polyphemus
ATGCAGTTTAAGGCTCATAACGTCGGTAAATTAATATGTAGAAATTATACACGGACTTTACGTTAATTTCTGGTTTCAGTAAGAGGGCCGAAAGCTCGCAAATAAAAGTATTTTAACGTAGAGAAAACTCCGTGGATAATTTTACATAGAAATAAATGCAGTCGGATAAGTTTGAAGGTTTAAAAACATATTGTGAGTGTCAGTGCGTTTTGGTGTTCGTAAATACATAATATGCAAAGGAACAAGGTGATACTTTTCAGAAAATGATTCCAGATACTAGAACACGATATAAATAAACTGACTTACAGTGAATAATGAAGTAGTTGTATTTAATAAACTGTCAGAGCGTGGTCTATTGCTTAGGTGTCGGGCTGCGTATCGGGAGGTACGTGGTGGGAGGCGTGCTGCTGCTGAAAAGATGGATAATATCATTACTTTTGTGTCAAATAGATTAATCAGTTGTAGTTGCGTTTACATTATTGGAGCATTGATAATAGTAACGTAAAACGTGTACGAATAACCCATTTTTCATGTATATTATCATTCGTACGAAATTCAAAAATCAGAGGCTGTTAAAGACGTTTTGTCGTTTTGTGCTGTCCTTTAACTGAATAAAGTGTTGCCAAAAGATAGAAGCTGTTGGGGACATTTTTTACTTTACTATTACTGAAAACTGTTGCCCAAAAGATAACAGCTGTTGGGACATCTTTTACTTTACTAGTGCTGAAAGCCCCCCCCCAGTAGCACAGCGGTATGTCTGCGGACTCATACCACTAGAAACCGGGTTTCGATACCCGTGACGGACAGAGCACAGATAGCCCTTTGTGTAGCTTTGTGCTTAATAACAAACAACAACTACAATTACTGAAAACTGTTGCCCAAAAGATAGAAGCTATTGAGGACCTTTTTTACTGTCTTTTAACTGAAAAAACTGTCACCCAAAAGATAGAAGCTGTTCAGAACATTTTTGCTGTCCTTTTTTTTAAAGTTTTCTTTAATGACTTAATCTACTTAAATACTCCAAGAACTAGAGTGTTGTTCAACAATAATTACAAACCTAATTTAAATGCAGATTGAATAATACACCATATTTAATACCTAAAAAGCTTTGATTGTAACACTCGGAATCCATTTCCACTGCTCATAGTAAATTACAAACTAAAATTGTTATATGTTACAGCTGACATTGTAAAGAAATCGCATAGAAATATTTTCTAAATAACTGATATTATCAATTTCATTCCCCTAGCGAGATAATAAATGACAAAAGACAGATAAACGAAACAAGAACATTGACTATTTGATCGCATTAGTTCGAGATATAAAATGTTAAGCTGCAACTGGAGATTGTCATGGAGATTTGTTTGAGAGTATGGTGAATATTTATAGTTTCTACGTAACTAAACTGTCTATATATTATGCATATCAATGGGCAAATACATAACTAGACAAAAACACAGCCCCCACTGAGCGTGTATAAAATCTTAACAGTAGAAAAGCAGCCTTTTCAAATAAAACATATACGTCTAAAACATCGCTTTAAATATACCTTCGTGTCTTTTAAAGTAATTATTATACGAATCTGTG